>NC_056600.1:25393585-25693585 GCF_018340385.1 Cyprinus carpio | reverse complement strand
GGTACATGACTTGACTTGATTTAATTTCACTTCCTTTATTTAACCAAGTTAAAAATTTTGTTGAGTTCAAAGTTTCTTTTACAAGAGGGACCCGTGCCAAGAGGACATCAACAAAAAACATAAAATAGCAAAATTTACATTATAACACATGGAACACAATAAATCAAAATCATGAGTCGCAATAACAATTTACCAGGGCATAAACAAAGAATCGTTAAAGCCAGGAACATCAATATCAACAAAACAACATGCCAGCATTGTTTGATGTTTGTTTTATGTTTGTTCGGAGTGCAGTGGCGCCTCTCGGTATTGAGTGCCGATCGGCGGGCTTGGCCCGTGTGCCGGATGCATCCCGAACAAGCCGTAAATAACCCACCATAAATGGTGGCTGTTTGTGTTCCTAATTTGTGTGAGCAATGTTTAAATTACTGGCGATTCTTGCCACGTGCTTTATTTGACGTTTTAAAAGACTGTTTGGAAACAGAACACGCGTCACCTCACTGCAATGGAATAACGACTTGGAATAACACAGGACACTTTTTGTTAAGAAGAGACTCCGCGACTTGGTCTATTCAATCTGAAAGAAGAAGCGTCATCTACACCTAGGACACGCTCGAAGTGTGAGTAAAAAACACAGGCCTAATTTTCATTTTTGGGTGAACAAGACCCTTTAAAACTCGTCACTACGCATTCAGTTGCAGAAATGGCTCTCTCATGCACACTCCAGTGTTGTCATATCAAATAGGGGTTCATTTATAGGGGTACAGAAATGAACTGACATTGCAGGAAGCTTTGTTTTTTCAGTCAATTTGAATGCTCTCCGCTGTAAAGACTAAACGATTCTCAGGGAATAAGACTGAGAAAAGTCGCTGCAGGGGGGGGGGGTGGGGGAAAAACTCGAATGACGTAGACTGTGGTACTCTCCAGCTACGTCAGCCAATCATCACTGCAAATTAACACATATATATCGCATTTCGTGAGGTTGGTTCAACGTTTCTTTTTGAACTGGAAGAACGAAATTGCTCCAAAAAATAATCACTTTTCCTTTAATGATAGACCAAATGAGTGCTATTGTTGTTTTTCACTGATGTTTACAACCCTGTTCATACATGTTAACATCTCACAAAATGTGTTTTAGGGGGTTTCATGACAAGAACTTAACGTAGTAGCTTTATTAGAATTGTCCCCTATTTTTGGGTATAAATAGTAATCTTTGTAAGAGTAATAAGCTATTTGTTTCTCCAAATGCTGGGCTACACAATAAAAGATCTGGTCAATTATGTTTTTTTTTTTTTTATATGAAAAGATTGAGGATCTACTGGAAAGTCTTGTGGTCAAATAAAGTCGGTATCTTCTCAACCCAATGAATTAAATTAGATAGTAATACAGGTTACATGATACAGTAATGGGGACAGAACGTCAATGAGTCTACCTGTACCATATGGCTTGAATTTTATTTCCTGATCCACGTGTTTTGAAAGTGTCCTCTGTTACTGTTTTTGTACTGTATCGTACCACACTTGCTGGTGTTGCTGTCTACGCGTAGCAGTAGGAGGCTGCAGCATGCTTCATTGGAGAACAAGGCTGAATTCTAACCAGCCTCAGAAAATGGCCCTTTCTGTACTGTACACATATCAATATGCTTTATAATCTTTTGAATCCTCCACTAAACCATTAGAAGGTGGTTGCGAAAATTTCAGATTCAAAAAAACTCAAAACTTGAATTATATGTCCCAAAAGCATATCATAAACTTAGAATATTATCTATAGTTTCTATACTTAAATCAGTATTTCTCTGACTAAATTAAGTTTGCAGTTTGGTATATTTTGTATTGTTTGAAGGCCTATATAGGACAATAGGTGAATGGTTTTTTTATTTATATATAGCTATTATATATATACTATATTATATATATATATATATATATAGCCTATCAGAATAGATATATAATTAAAGAATATATATATATTATTATACACACACACACACACATCACACACATAGTATATAGATCTATATATATATATTTATATCTCAAAAGATATCAATCATCTTATTGTGTTAAATACATAAGGGGACATTTCTGAGGCTGTTAGATTTCAGCCTTTCTCCAATGAACATGCTGCAGCCTCCTCCTGCTACTCAAGAGCAAGTGTGTATTATAATATATATATATATATATATATATGATATATATTATATATATATATATTATATATATAATTTATTTATTTAAACATTTGACCAGTTTTTCAAGGCACTGAAAAGATTTTGTTTTGTGAAAAAAAAATAGCTGAATTGAAATCAATATTTATATATAGAGTTTAATGTATAATCACTATCTTATAATTTCCAAAATGCTTTTCCAAATTATACATGTTTACTTTTTAAATTAACAAGGGCACTTCAATACATTTGGTGATTCACTCCTGTTGGTAAGTATAAATAAACTGACACATTTATTTTACAATTGCACATAACGAGATGATCTGTCCATTCAACATAATTACTGCAAAAAAAAACGATTGTTTGGTGAAAATTAAACTTGTAGGCTTATAAGTATAAATCCCTGTTTAAATGTTCAAATTAATCTCTTTTGTTTTAGTTGTGCGGTGAATACAAATGTAAGAATCATGGTGATTCTGTCATCTGTTGTCTTTATTGCTCTCTGATGCTTCTCTGCTTCCTGCCTCATTACTGTAATTGAAATGGTCATTATTGATGCTAATAAACACCTGAGTTAAGTGTGAATGCATCTGGATTTTTTCCTGATGTCTCTGATAAGGAGTGCTATAGTTATGCTGATTGTTTTAGAGCTGCTGAAACTCAGAGTCTGAATGGTTCCTATAACTGCTTACATCCTTTGTTTGCTTTATCTTCAACTTTAAGGACAGCCCACTAAAATCTGTATATATTACAGTGTTTCACTGTTTTAGTCACACTTGATGACCCTAAGCACTGAACAGCAGCATCTCAGTTAAGTGTCTCCTGGTCTTTGCTTGCAAGAGTTTCCCACAGCTATAACCGGATATTGTAGGTATATGTTTGTTTGTTTTCCAAAAAACAGTGAATGTTTTCATGAAAATGTAACTCTATGAAATGTATTAATATAACAATACCACTTTGTATAAGATAATGTAGTGTTTTTGGATTATTGGGTCATTAAAGGCCATTAACTATCACTCTAAAATTTGAAATTCCTTCTTTCTGTTCAATTATTCTCATCTTAAACGGACAACATATTAAAACAGGAAAAAACCCCTGGTGAAGCTGAGATCCTTGTGACACTCTATTATAAAGATGGCATTTACCTTAAGGTGGAGAGTGAAGACGTTGAATATTTGAAGAATCATTCAGAGTGAAACAAGAAGATAATGGGGAACAAACAGATGGTTAGTGCACATTAAAAGCTATAATAACAATACTGAAACACCAAATTCAGAGCATCAGAAACAGTTTACAAACAAAATGTTATTGTACTAACATATTAACATGCCTTCTCAATCTCTCTTTAGATAAAAGCTCAATAAGAACTACAATCAGCAAAAGAACATTCATCGCACCAAAAGGTAAGCAACAAATACACACTTTATCAATAAACATTAAATATACCCATAATTCATACTGAGAATAGTTAAAACAAGTATTTGTGTTCTTCTCCAGGTCTTCAGGTCTGCTTCCTCACAGACTCAGTGTGTTGGGATATTGAGCACTATTTTCCAAACGCACAATGTTGGATTCATCCAAACACGACATCTTGTGAGATCCGTTCAACAACACGTGTGAAACACTTTGAGAAACTGCACAACTCAATAGTGATTCTCCACATAGGAACAAACGACATCACAAGCGGGAGTGTCTGCATCGACTATCGGTCCAGAGAATGAAAAGTCTCATATCAAGGATCTCACAAGTTAATTCACACATCCTGTATTTCGCAATCAGCGCTATTTTACCATGAGCAAAAGACGGACGCTACAGTCAAAACTACAATCAAACAATGCAACAGCTTGCTTCAACACTGGTCTTCACAAACAAGAAAACATTCTATTTCTGACACTACGAACCATTTCTCAAAAACGGAAAAGTAATCCAAAACCTATACGAACACGACGGACTTCACCTGAACCAAGAAGGAAAACACAAACTGTTTTCATACTTTCAGCGTTTCCTCTGGAATTTTTGCCGGTTTTCATCCCGTGCAAGACGTACTTAAACATCTCACATCAGTGTCTAACACAAACTTGACTTTGTTCAATACATCTGTGAAGCAATAAACTATAAGCTCACACTTCTTTCTGAACTTCATCAAAACAAGACCTAAAAAAATAACTTGCCATATTACGCGTAAACAACTGACTCAAAAATTAAAGGTCTTTGAAGTACCTGTCAAATGAAGTAATACAGAAAGCACAATAGGCTTAGCAACCTTCTTAAATTGTGAAAAGTCTGTGATTTTATAGGTCTGTGTAATCACAAGAATCGGCGGATATGATTCATACTGTATGACAATAAAGATGTTGGAGACATATTATTGCAATACTCCATTAAGATGACATTGTGATTTGGCTATTAAAGATCAAAATGTAAGATATAAACAATACAGAAAAAAAAGAAAAAAATGTAAGGAAAAAGCTAAATTTGGTGCAATTTATTTTTACAAACTATACAATATTTATGAAAAATGTGTTTTAAAAGAACCAAGGTTGATAAAGTGCTGTCCCAAGATAAAAAAAGACTAAGAAATACCAGTAATAAAGAACAAACAATAATAGTACAAACCAATGGTCAATGAGTATTAAAAGCAAGAGATAATAAGTAGGGCAGACTTAAAAATGAAATAGAGGGACCTATTCTGATATGGAGAGGAAGGCTGTTTCCAAAGTTTCAGGCCACCGATCACAAGATCTAAGAGTTCTGGAAAGAGTGTACAGATGGATGAGTTTTTGTCAGATACTGAGGGATACACAATTTTGAGGGCCTTATAAACCAAAATAGAATTTTAAAATGGTATTCTTCATTTGACAGGGAGCTCTGGTTTCCTTTTTCTGCCACAAAAATAATACACATTAATGCCATTACCCCAAAGTTATGCATAAACTGACATCAATGGCTGCTTATTACTTAAGGAGAAAATAATTTTGCATCTTGTAATATCTTGGAATTAATAATCTTGGATGGATGGAAAACATTGAGGTTGCTTAAAGAGGTCCAGAGATGTTAACTCATCTAAAAACATATGTATAAACAGTATAAGTAGATTAAGAAGTTTACCACTTCAGAGTGTAGAACATGTAAACATTTACAAAATAGCGCAAGAAGCTTGTAAGGATCCATTACTGCCTGCAAAGCTGTCACAATTATGGATTTTCTTAGGTCATTATCTTGTTTAGTTCATTATCTTATTAACCTGATGGTGATACCATGCTGTGTCTTGATTTGGATCCACCAGCGATTACAAAATGCAGAGGGACAGTATGTTGGCCTCCTCTGAGATGACTCCTCTAGTGGGACAAAAAGCTAGCATCTCACCCCATGTTATGTCATAAGTAATATATGTAGACTTTCTATATCTGCAGTTTATAAGTAGCATATTTTACTCTGTCACTGGTGGTTTAATTTGCACTGATTTGCATTGATTTGCTTTCCTCATCTCCAGGTCTCTATTATCAGATTATAGATTAGAGCATGGGTGTCAAACTCATTTTAGGTTGAGGGCCGGATCAGAGAAAATGTACTTTTGTGCGGGCCAAATTACCTTTTGTTAAACCCTAGTTTGCTCACAATTACATTAATATTAACCTGTCATGGATAAAATAAACATGATATTAAAGCCCACAGTAGGTGGCAGCAAGTCTCTGACTTAATGAGGTATCCATTGACTTATTCATTCAAAATGGCTGATTCATTTAGAAACGAAGCTAGTGATTGGCTTGTCCGAAAATGGCCGGCATACTTTCATACTATATAGACAAAAAGCAGAAGGCGAGCAAATTAGCATGTTTGAAACCTCAGTATTCATAAAAAGTAGGCGAAAATTGCCCAAATTCTCGTGAGATTCGGTCATATGTATACATAATTTGCGTACTAATATGCCTACTTACGTACTATAAAGTAGGAAAAAAAGAGTAGGTGAAGAAAGTAGTATGTCCGAAACCTCAATGTTAATAAAGAAGTACGTTCAAAAACCTCTGATGTCCTACTGGTTCAGTCCAGATTCTTGAGTGTTCATGGATGGACAGGGTTTTCTAACCCAGGATGCAATGGGAGAGATGGATCGTCATAAATATGAAGACGAAGAAAAGAGAAGCGGATACATTGCGAGGATGGACGTGGGGTGTTTCAAAATGTGCGTATTAGAATCCGGAAACTTGGTTTTATTGTGTGTGACGATTGCATTTGCTGAGTTTGCATTAACAGAGCAAACTGTTAAGCTGCTACAGGTGTAAAGACGTTAAATATTAAGTATAGTATATTTGTGATTTGCACTAAAATGTGTTTATTATGTACTATATAGCGAACAGCGGAGCCCAGTAAAGCATACGTCACCAAAGTAAATTTACATAAATCATATACATGATTTACTGAATGTCTAACATCTGATTTATCTGTTCGATAAAACATCTAATAGACATGAAATAGGCGTTTGAGTGAGTGATGTATGTGTGCTGTTGTGTAGAATTCACTGTTGTCAACACTACATTACATGAATGTAAGTTATTTAAATAAACAAGTTATCTGTTTTATTTGTCCATTAGTATTGTTGACATTGACATTTGTGTTGAATAAAAGTGAGTTACACAAGCAACTACCTCAGACATGTTACATTAATTGAGCACATAAATCACAGAGGTAACTTAAATCTTGTCTGGATGTTACAGGGAAAGTGAGCACACCACGTGTGCCTAATATATGGTGGAGAGTGGCTAATGAAGCCCTCTTCACCGGAAAGCGAAATTTTGCTATCAAAGGATTTGAGTGAGTATACTAACATAAATGAATTTTAAAAATCTATGTAAATCTAAAGTTGCAGTTTATTATAATTATTGTAATTTCAAACAGTTATTACAGCACTTCTCTGATTCTTGAATTCTGTGCCTTCAAAGAGCTTTTGTGGTGGAACATGGCCTGCAAGGCCAAATTACTGCGGCATTTGTAAAAAGAAAATGGGAAAACCTAAAACATATATATAAACTAAGATCATTTTGTTACTTCTAATACAGAAATCAAATCACACTGTGGTATTAGAGTGACAGCTTTTTTTATTGTTTTTGTACATTTTTATAGGATCTGAAATGTCCGCAGACTGGCGTGGGCACTGAGGATGGAGAGCCCACAGCAGCGTCCTGGAGATGGTATAGTGCCATGGATGAGGCAACTGGGGGTAGACCCTCCATCACTCCACCTGCCCTTGTTGCCTCATCTGGTCTGGATGTTGCTGTGGCCTCTTCTTCCTCAGTGAGCCCAGCCCCAGCAAGACCTAATAAAAGAACAAGGAAAATGGAGGAATCTGATGAAAGTGATGGTGGAGAGGGAAGAAGAGACGAGGAGAGCGGGAAGCAGCTGAGAGGGGAGGAAAGAAGATGGAGAGAAATGGAGGAGAAGAAGACAGACGAGAATGAGAAAGAGGAGAGACGAGAAAAGAGAATCCAGAGAAAGAAGAAGACGGTGGCACCAGGAAACGCATGAGAGAGAGGAAAGGAGTGACAGGGAGGCAAAGGAAAGGGAGGAAAGATTTCTTCGCCTCCTTGAAATTATCTAAAAAAAATAAGTGTAATAAATTATGTAACTAATGCATCTTCTGATCATTAACACATTTGGGTTGGGTTTGTGTAAAAAACAAGCATTTTAAAAATGTTTTTAATATATATATATATATATATATATATATAATATCAATATATATATATAAAATTAGTACTATGCAAAAATCATAGGCCACCCCTTGCTTTGTTTTTTTAATGACCATCCATATTTATTTTTCAGTATCTTTATTAAGATGAAAATAGAAAATAAAGGAAATACATAATCAAAATGGCTTGTTTAGGCAGAAATCTGTATTTAGTGTGACCTTGTTGATTTTCTTCCAGTTTCTCAAATTAGAAATGGAAAAACTTGACATTTTCTTGGGCTTCCAGCTCTTTCCCATTCCTTTAAAGTTTAAGAAAGCTTTCTATTGCTCAAGTGTAAAGGAGGAGTCACACTAAATGCTTGTTACGTTAGCTTAGAGACTTAGCCGCCTTCTGACTTTTAGTATGGCATACAAATTTCATGTATTTTCTGGCTTCTGGCTTTTAGTATGGCATACAAATTTCATGTATTTTCTGGTTGTAATCTATTAAACAGACTAAAAAATAATTATATACAGTCATTATAGCAGTTCTAAAACAACATCAAATAGTTGCCTAAGACTTTAGTACAACTCGTTTATATATCAATAAACAAATTCTACACATTCACAGTACAACATACATTTATAGACATTGTGATACTTATAAATTGTCATTTATCAAATTAATTCACATTTATAAATTAATTTAAATATAAAGTGTTTTGTGAATATGTGTGGTGTAATGCACAGACACTTTAAAACAATTTTAAAATACTTTAAAACAATCCTTTTATTATGGTCTATCTGTCTTCTAAATGCAAACAGAACTCATACAGGGATATTCAAGGCAGGTCATGTAGGGCTACTACTTCGCAGGGGTTAGTTCCAACACACCTGTCTGTAAATTTCAAGTGGTGTGTTATTAATTGGTTTGATTATATTGTTCAGGTGTGTTCAATTAGGGGGAGTAAAACTCGGCAGGACATTGGCCCTCTATGACCCAAGTTGAAATTGAGACTTTTTCCACAAACCAAACAACCATACATTTTGCAGTAACTACACGTAGTAACAGTGATTAAAGGGTTAGTTCACCCAAACATATAAATTCAGTCTGTATTTACTTAATTACTACTTAAACAGCAGCTTAATTAAGCTTTGTGCCTAAGACACTTTTAAAAAAAGGCTGTACTGAAATCTTTTACATTTATTTATATTAATGCATTTGGCTGATACTTTTATATTTTTGTCTGAAGTTTTTTTTATTTTATTTTTTACAGGGATTTCCCTGTAGTAATGGGGTTTGCTCAAGGACACACTGTTGGTTGCAAACCGGCAATCTTCTGCTTAGTTAAATGGTTTAGCCCACTACACCACAAAAGTGATAACACAAATTAGCATGTACTTGTAAACGTATGAAATTATGCAAGAAATGGACAACATGAAGTGTAATTTTTATTTTATTTTATGGGTAGTCATGCTCATGGAGAGCAGCCACACAAATGTTTGGAGCAGACACAGCTGCAGCCAGATTGTCCCGCACATGATCTCCCACTCTTGCCTGAGGGTTGTGGGGTTTAGGGGGGCCATCATCATAGTCTTCCTCATTCTCTGCCTCAACAATGTCCCCATTGAGAAGAGCGAGATTGAAGCACAGCGCAGCATGCAACAACCTCAGGCACGAAGGCGGGGCTGATCTCTAAGGCCTTGAAGAAAATAGAGCGCCAGCGTGTCTTCATCATCCTGAAAGCTCTCTCAATGATGTTTAGGGCACGGGAGTGCTTGCTGTTGAAACGAGCCTGCACAGGGTTCTGTCCCTTTCCCACCCATGGTCAGATCCCTGTCTGAGTGCAGCAATGAGTGACCTGATGGATGGCAAAGACAGGCAAAGGTGGGCACGGTGGTTAGCTGCTTCATATCAAATAAAGCTGCAGAATTGGCACAGCTGTGTTTAGATGGCAGTAGGATGTGGGGTTCACTGTCTGTAACAATATAAAGAACAATACATTTAAATAAAGCATTGTTCCATGTCTTGTTGATATTTTTGCGTTGGTAAATTTTAAATTACATTTTCCTTATTTAAATATTACTATCTGTAAGAAAATATGCAATATAATTAAGTATTGATCAGTATTTATCATTATTATTGTGCTTAAGTGTTGGGGTGGGCAAGCAATGCAAATCATTCTGGGTTAATCTAACTTTTTAAGTAATAATACTTACATTTCACCAGTATAAAATAAACAGCCTTCTCCAAAGACGAGATCTTCGAGCAGCTGCCCAACGTCTCATCTGTGCAGACATGATTGCAAACATTTGGCAGACCTAGGTGGTATGGTTGATGATATACTGATGAAATCAGGTGTTGGTGCACCTGTCAGTCATTTATTTTAAGTTGTTGCGCTTGTTTTAATGTCATAGGTCACATAACGTAAACATGGCGGATCGCATTCATACTCAACGAGATTTGGCTGTAGAGTACGTACTCTTTTAGCGCTCGTTAAGTACTTATTGAAATTCAGTACCTACTCATTGAGTATGCTATTTTGGACACAGCCTCTGTCTTTATGAATGAGCCACTGAATCATTGACTCAAATGATTTGTTCAAAAACACAGATTCAAACAGTAACAAATTAATGAGCTTATTCATTAACGGTGAATGAGCACATTGCTGCTCGGAGACGCACAATTGGTCTTTGTTATAAAGTTTTCTTTGCCAAAACAGAGACACTTCATTCTAGCATCTTGTTTGTTGAGCTGTTGTATAAAATCAATTAATTTGCAATCACGCTGACCTTCGGGGAAAACAACACTCTTGTTATACTTAGACATTACTTAACTATCATGACATAAATATTAAAAATACAATTTCTTACAGGACATTTTTGCCCCCATATCTTGAATTGTAGTCTGATAACCTTCATCCAGTACTGATAAACTCTCATGATGTGTTTGTTTTTTTGCAAAGTTACAAAATGTCAGCTCGCACGTCATTAAAAAAAATACAGTTAAGATATTAGTACACAATAAATATCGCACACTCCTCGCTTATTTACTTTCTCCATACGAAGCTGTCCAGTGTGTCAGTTAATATTGCACACATTTACCACAGCCTCAAGTTGTGATTAAACATACCTGTCGGAGTTGAGATTACAAAACCTTTCTTTCCATTTCTACCAGAAAGACTCAGGAGGTGAAGATGAAATGCAAAAGTATTTACAAAACCAATACAAAAAGAACAAAATTATTTTGGCATAGGCCCCATCTGTAGCTTGAATCAGAGGTTGTAGATTCTAGCTATACCTGCCGAAGACTAAGGCAGGGCGGAGCATACCCCAAAAGAAAGAACAAAATTAAATACCCACCAGATGAAGTACTTCTTACAAGACCCTAGAACATATGGACAAAAGAAACAATAAGATTTAATCAGTCATAATTAAAGTGATTATTAAAGCATTTAAGAATGCCAGACAGTGATAGAGGCCACCATAGGCCAGGTAGTCATAGAGGCCAAGAAAGGCTGGATATTGATAGAGACCACGATAGGCTGGATAGAGGCCACGATAGGCCAGACAGTGATAGAGGCCAGATAGACCATACTGAGTGTTAGCCACGATTAGTCTCACGTAGCCAGACCTTCAGACTGAAGGTCTGGAATTCATGGCAGCTTTCATTGGCCAAGGCCCGCCCATAAGGACGTTTGACTGACATGTCAAACAACCACTCACGGTTCGTTTTGTTCAGTCACGTTTCGAGGCGTGGAAATATCACCACAATAACATACTGGTGTGTAAAACTCTTTGACGATTGTATGAGATTCTATGAGACTCATTAAAGATTCTATGCCGTGAACTTTAAATAACTTCACATACTTTTAAAAATCCAGCGTTTAGCTGATCCTGATAAGCGCTCAGTTTTAAACACAGAGGCCTTCTTTTGTAGGGGGGTTTGGCACCACGGTAATCTTGGTTTCCAGCGGAATATTAAAGAACGTGATGCACATTTCCACAGAACTCCTGTACAATTTAACCAATCTGATGATGACTTCAACACTCCTGAAGTGTTTCCACTTTTAATGTCCCATATGCACCAGATGTTTAGCCAACGGTCCATGGGCGTGACACAGTGGGAACGGTCCCAATAGGCCTTAAAGAAAAGCCACGAAGGCCACAGAGAAGAGGCCTAGCTAGGCCACAGATGGAGATGCCCAAATGGGCCATAGTGAGAAAGCCAAGAGGTCGTAGAATGAAATGCCTCAGTATACACAGAGAGGAAGGCCATGTAATTATACCACGGTGGGAAACGCCACGAGATGGGTAACAGCGGGGAAGGCCACGAAAGACAGGCCACAGAAAGAAAGGCCAAGTTAAGCCACAGTAAATCATAGAGGTTGTTGGGAGTAATATGAAGAGGTATTGTACCACCACCATTAATTGCATATAGATTACCTTGAGGACAGCTTGATATTCTTGAGACGTTTAGTGGTTCAGGTCTAATGTAGGATTCACATGCGGAGGATGACCATCTTCCCAGTAGCTTGATATCTGATGTTTGAACTCCCAAGTTCAACAGCAGTAGTGGCCGGTGTATAGAAGTGGTGACAGGCCGCAGCTTCTAAAGGTGACCAAATAGAACTGAATCAGCCAAAGAGAAAAATGCCCCGATAGGCCGTGAGAGAACGGCTACAAGAGACTGCAGAGAGTATAGCTGCTAAGGCCATGACGGTAGCCTGCGAGAGGCGGTGAAAGAGTAGATGTAATTAATAGGTGTGACACCACCACCAGTATTTGCTTAATTTACCTTAAACACATGCATTACATTTTTAACAAAATATAGGCAATGTACATTTCTATAAACTATGTGATGTGAAAGCCTTGTGTCTAGATGACCACGATAGGCCATTTTATGTGAAAAAACATGATAAACTGGACATGGGGAGCATGTGAGAAGTAATCACTACCAGTAGTTTGCTAAGAGTATTATACTGTACCTTGAGCATTACGTGTAATAGTTTAGAGTCTGATCTTAACGGACATCCGATGAGGATGATCATGTACATAGCAGCTTGATGGCAGATTACAGGAATTCTAACCCAACGCATTGAGTAAGAAAGGTCATTAGTTTAGGTTAATTGATTCTATCAGCGACTTAAGAGCATATACACAGATACATAATTCTTTAGGCTAGACTCCTGCGCACGCTTGATAAAACTCCATCTAACTGCCAGAACTCGCAGAGGAACTTTAAAGATGAGCCAAATCTTACCTAGAACTCAAATGGAAGATGACCATATACATCAGCTTGATAGAGACTGCGTTCATAATAGCGCCAGTCTAAAAGAGTGACCTGTGTAAAGATGAGGTGAGAGCCACAAGTTCTCTGCATCTGCAGCCATGGAATTCCCACAAAGCTTGATAGACTCCAGAACCCGACGAGTGACCCCTTGCAGAAAGATAAGAATGCATTACATTTAACAATGATGCCTTAATAGCCAATTAAACTTCAGTAGCTATTGAATCCTGTAAAAGCATAAAGAAAGCCCTTACAGAAAGATTTTTGTATAACTTTAAAGCAGATTTTATGAGTGAGCATGCACTGTCCAGGAAATTAAAATCACGGAGCACAAACTAAATTAAAGCTGCAAGCAGCGATGAACGGGCCCTCGAACCCGGGCTCACCACCACCGGGTGGCTTTTGTAAAACAGCGAACGGCGAGAAATATGCTTTTAATGCGGTAAATATAAGAGGAATATGTCAAAGTCATTTATATGTGCCAATCTTCCTGCTGCCAGCTGGTGGCGCTATGACTATATCAGATTTTGTCATGTAGATTTCTTCAGTCCAGCACTTTTATCAAGCATATGAAATTTAGTGCAGATTGAACATGGAATGTTTGAGTTAGTATAAAGCATGTTTGTGTCCTATTGCCAACAGGTGGCGCTATGATTATAACTGAACATTGGCCTTTAGATATCTTCAGGCCATGACTCTTATCAAATATCTGAAGTTTGGTGCAGATTGGACATTGCATGTTTAAGTTAGTGTAAAACAAGCCATTTTCTGTTGTCAGCAGGTGGCGCTATGATTATAGTGGAATAATGACCTTCAGATGTGTTCAGGCCAAGACTCTTTTCGAACATGTGAAGTTTGGGGAAGATCGGACATCTTATGCCTGAGTTCCAACAACTTCTATTCCCATGGCGAGACATCGAACTTTGTCACGGCGCCATGGCCACACCCTTTAATGAAACCTCAAGATGTTTCACAATTTAACATCACAAAGGTCTTTAGATGAGACTGACCAAAAAAAATTATAAAATATCATAAAATTTCTAGGAGTAGTTTGTTACGGCATAAAACATGTCACATCCTGTTGCCAGCAGGTGGCGCTATAGCGATAGCTGAATATTGGCATGTAGATATATTCAGGTCAGGAGTCTTCTCATACATGTGAAGTTTGGGGCAGATAGGACATTGTATGTCTGAGTTATAGCAACTTCCTTTCTCATGGCGAAACATCGAAATTTGTAAGGCCGCCACATACACGCCCTTAAACGAAACCTCAAGATCTTCGCAATTTAACATCGCAAAGGCCTTTAGATTACACTGACAAAGTTTGGTGTTGATCTGAATAAATCTCTAGGAGGAGTTCGTTAAAGTACAACCCCTGAAAATGTCAAAAGCGACACAAATTTTGCAGAGAAAATTCAAAATAACTGACTTCCTGTTGGGATTCGAATTTCGTACCAAGAGACTTTTTTGTAGGTATTGGTGTGTTACATGTGTGTACCGATTTTTGTACATGTGCGTGAAACGTAGCTCGAGGCGCACTCCGTTGAAAATGTATAGGTGGCGCTATCGAGGCATTTTGCCACACCCAATGGAATAATGGCCTTCAGATGTGTTCAGGCCAGGACACTTATCGAACATGTGAAGTTTGGGCAAGATCGGACATTTTATGCCTGAGTTACAATAACTTTTATTCCCATGGCGAGACATCGAACTTGTGACCGCGCCATGGACACGCCCTTTAACGAAAACTCAAGATCTTCACAATTTAACATCGCCCAGGCCTTTAGAATAGAGTGACTGAAAAAAAAAGAATTATGTCATAAAATTTCTTGGGGTAGTTTGTTACAGCGTAAAATATGTCACTTCATGTAGCCAGTAGGTGGCGCTATGACTATAACTGAATATGGGCATGTCAATCTGTTCAGGTCAGGAGTCTTATCAAACATGTTAAGTTTGTGGCAGATTGGACATTGTATGTCTGAGTTATAGCAACTTCATTTTTCATGGCGAATCATCGAAATTCGTCAGGCCGCCACGGACACGCCCTTCAACGAAAACTCAAGATCTTCGCAATTTAACATCGCAAAGGCCTTTAGATTAGGCATACCAAATTTGGTGTTGATCTGAATAAATCTCTAGGAGGGAGTTCGTTAAAATACAAGGCATGCAAATGACAAAAATGATGCAAAATTTGCCCATAAAATTAAAAATAACCGACTTCCTGTTGGGTTTCGGATATTGCTCCAAGAGTCTTTTTTGTAGGTACTGATGCTTTACATATGTGTGCCAATTTTCGTGCATGTACGTGAAACACAGCTCGAGGGCTGTTGATTTTTTTTTACGATAGGTGGCGCGGTCGAGCCATTTTGCCACACCCTCTTCTGAAACCTATATCATCCGTAAATTTTCACCAGGTCTGACGCGTGTGCAAAGTTTCAGGACTTTTCGAGCATGTTTAGGCCCTCAAAAATGCGATTCATTTTGGAGAAGAAGAAGAAGAAGAAGAAGAAGAAGAAGAAGAAGAAGAATAATAATAATAATTAAAGCTGCAAGCAGCGATGAACGGGCCCTCGCACCCGGGCTCACCACCACCGGGTGGCTTTTGTAAAACAGCGAACGGCGAGAAATATGCGTTTAATGTGGTAAATATAAGAGGAATATGTCAAAGTCATTTATATGTGCCAATCTTCCTGCTGCCAGCTGGTGGCGCTGTGACTATAACTGGATTTTGTCATGTAGATTTCTTCAGTCCAGCACTTTTATCAAGCATATGAAATTTAGTGCAGTTTGAACATGGAATGTTTGAGTTAGTATAAAGCATGTTGTGTCCTATTGCCAACAGGTGGCGCTATGATTATAACTGAACATTGGCCTTTAGATATCTTCAGGCCATGACTCTTATCAAATATTTGAAGTTTGGTGCAGATTGGACATTGCATGTTTAAGTTAGTGTAAAACAAGCCATTTTCTGTTGTCAGCAGGTGGCGCTATGATTATAGTGGAATAATGACCTTCAGATGTGTTCAGGCCAAGACTCTTTTCGAACATGTGAAGTTTGGGGAAGATCGGACATCTTATGCCTGAGTTACAACAACTTCTATTCCCATGGCGAGACATCGAACTTTGTCACAGCGCCATGGCCACACCCTTTAATGAAACCTCAAGATGTTCACAATTTAACATCGCAAAGGCCTTTAGATTAGACTGACCAAAAAAAAAAATTATAAAGTGTCATAAAATTTCTAGGAGTAGTTTGTTACGGCGTAAAACATGTCACTTCCTGTTGCCAGCAGGTGGCGCTATAGCGATATCTGAATATTGGCATGTAGATATATTCAGGTCAGGAGTCTTCTCAAACATGTGAAGTTTGGGGCAGATTGGACATTGTATGTTTGAGTTATAGCAACTTTCTTTCTCATGGCGAAACATCAAAATTTGTAAGGCCGCCACAGACACGCTTTTAAACGAAACCTCAAGATCTTCGCAATTTAACATCGCAAAGGCCTTTAGATTACACTGACAAAGTTTGGTGTTGATCTGAATAAATCTCTAGGAGGAGTTCGTTAAAGTACAACCCCTGAAAATGGCAAAAACGACACAAATTTTGCAGAGAAAATTAAAAATAACTGACTTCCTGTTGGGATTCCAATTTCGTACCAAGAGACTTTTTTGTAGGTGTTGGTGTGTTACATGTGTGTACCGATTTTTGTACATGTACGTGAAACGTAGCTCGAGGCGCACTCCGTTGAAAATGTATAGGTGGCGCTATCGAGGCATTTTGCCACACCCAATGGAATATTGGCCTTCAGATGTGTTCAGGCCAGGACTCTTTTCGAACATGTGAAGTTTGGGCAAGATCGGACATTTTATGCCTGAGTTACAATAACTTTTATTCCCATGGCGAGACATCGAACTTTGTGACGGCGCCATGGACACGCCCTTTAACGAAAAACTCAAGATCTTCACAATTTAACATCGCACAGGCCTTTAGAATAGAGTGACTGAAAAAAAAAAATTTATGTCATAAAATTTCTCTGGGTAGTTTGTTACAGTGTAAAATATGTCACTTCCTGTTGCCAGTAGGTGGCGCTATGACTATAACTGAATATGGGCATATCAATCTGTTCAGGTCAGGAGTCTTATCAAACATGGGAAGTTTGTGGCAGATTGGACATTGTATGTCTGAGTTATAGCAACTTCATTTTTCATGGCGAATCATCGAAATTCGTCAGGCCGCCACGGACACGCCCTTCAACGAAAACTCAAGATCTTCGCAATTTAACATCGCAAAGGCCTTTAGATTAGGCATACCAAATTTGGTGTTGATCTGAATAAATCTCTAGGAGGAGTTCGTTAAAATACAAGGCATGAAAATGACAAAAATGATGCAAAATTTGCTCATAAAATTAAAAATAACCGACTTCCTGTTGGGTTTCAGATATTGCTCCAAGAGTCTTTTTTGTAGGTACTGATGCTTTACATATGTGTGCCAATTTTCGTGCATGTACGTGAAACACAGCTCGAGGGCTGTTGATTTTTTTACGATAGGTGGCGCTGTAGAGCCATTTTGCCACACCCTCTTCTGAAACCTATATCAGACGTAAATTTTCACCAGGTCTGACGCGTGTGCAAAGTTTCAGGACTTTTCGAGCATGTTTAGGCCCTCAAAAATGCGATTCATTTTGGAGAAGAAGAAGAAGAAGAATAAGAAGAAGATAATATAGATAATTAAAGCTGCAAGCAGCGATGAACGGGCCCTCGCACCCGGGCTCACCACCACCGGGTGGCTTTTGTAAAAAAGCGAACGGCGAGAAATATGGGTTTAATGTGGTAAATATAAGAGGAATATGTCAAAGTCATTTATATGTGCCAATCTTCCTGCTGCCAGCTGGTGGCGCTATGACTATAACTGGATTTTGTCATGTAGATTTCTTCAGTCCAGCTCGTTTATCAAGCATATGAAATTTAGTGCAGATTGGGCATGGAATGTTTGAGTTAGTATAAAGCATGTTGTGTCCTATTGCCAACAGGTGGCGCTATGATTATAACTGAACATTGGCCTTTAGATGTCTTCAGGGCATGACTCTTATCAAATATTTGAAGTTTGGTGCAGATTGGACATTGCATGTTTAAGTTAGTGTAAAACAAGCCATTTTCTGTTGTTAGCAGGTGGCGCTATGATTATAGTGGAATAATGACCTTCAGATGTGTTCAGGCCAAGACTCTTATCAAACATGTGAAGTTTGGGGAAGATCGGACATCTTATGCCTGAGTTACAACAACTTCTATTCCCATGGCGAGACATCGAACTTTGTCACGGCGCCATGGGCCACACCCTTTAATGAAACCTCAAGATGTTCACAATTTAACATCGCAAAGGCCTTTAGATTAGACTGACCAAAAAAAATTATAAAATGTCATAAAATTTCTAGGAGTAGTTTGTTACGGTGTAAAACATGTCACTTCCTGTTGCCAGCAGGTGGCGCTATAGCGATATCTGAATATTGGCATGTAGATATATTCAGGTCAGGAGTCTTCTCAAACATGTGAAGTTTGGGGCAGATTGGACATTGTATGTCTGAGTTATAGCAACTTCCTTTCTCATGGAGAAACATCGAAATTTGTAAGGCCGCCACAGACACGCCCTTAAACGAAACCTCAAGATCTTCGCAATTTAACATCGCAAAGGCCTTTAGATTACACTGACAAAGTTTGGTGTTGATCTGAATAAATCTCTAGGAGGAGTTCGTTAAAGTACAACCCCTGAAAATGGCAAAAAAACGACACAAATTTCGCAGAGAAAATTCAAAATAACTGACTTCCTGTTGGGATTCGAATTTCGTACCAAGAGACTTTTTTGTAGGTATTTGGTGTGTTACATGTGTGTACCGATTTTTGTACATGTACGTGAAACGTAGCTCGAGGCGCACTCAGTTGAAAATGTATGGGTGGCGCTATCGAGGCATTTTGCCACACCCAATGGAATATTGGCCATCAGATGTGTTCAGGCAGGACTCTTATCGAACATGTGAAGTTTGGGCAAGATCGGACATTTTATGCCTGAGTTACAATAACTTTTATTCCAATGGCGAGACATCGAACTTTGTGACGGCACCATGGACAAACCCTTTAACGAAAACTCAAGATCTTCACAATTTAACATCGCACAGGCCTTTAGAATAGAGTGACTGAAAAAAAAAAAAATTATGTCATAAATTTTTCTCGGGGTAGTTTGTTACAGCGTAAAATAAGTCACTTCCTGTTGCCAGTAGGTGGCGCTATGACTATAACTGAATGTGGGCATATCAATCTGTTCAGGTCAGGATTCTTATCAAACATGTGAAGTTTGTGGCAGATTGGACATTGTATGTCTGAGTTATAGCAACTTCATTTTTCATGGCGAATCATCGAAATTCGTCAGGCCGCCGCGGACACGCCCTTCAACGAAAACTCAAGATCTTCGCAATTTAACATCGCAAAGGCCTTTAGATTAGGCATACCAAATTTGGTGTTGATCTGAATAAATCTCTAGGAGGAGTTCGTTAAAATACAAGGCATGCAAATGACAAAAATGATGCAAAATTTGCTCATAAAATTAAAAATAACCGATTTCCTGTTGGGTTTCGGATATTGCTCCAAGAGTCTTTTTTGTAGGTACTGATGCTTTACATATGTGTGCCAATTTTCGTGTATGTACGTGAAACACAGCTCGAGGGCTGTTGATTTTTTTACGATAGGTGGCGCTGTCGAGCCATTTTGCCACACCCTCTTCTGAAACCTATTTCAGACGTAAATTTTCACCAGGTCTGACGCGTGTGCAAAGTTTCAGGACTTTTCGAGCATGTTTAGGCCCTCAAAAATGCGATTCATTTTGGAGAAGAAGAATAATAATAATTAAAGCTGCAAGCAGCGATGAATGGGCCCTCGCACCCGGGCTCACCACCACCGGGTGGCTTTTGTAAAACAGCGAACGGCGAGAAATATGCGTTTAATTTGGTAAATATAAGAGGAATATGTCAAAGTCATTTATATGTGCCAATCTTCCTGCTGCCAGCTGGTGGCGCTATGACTATAACTGGATTTTGTCATGTAGATTTCTTCAGTCCAGCACTTTTATCAAGCATATGAAATTTAGTGCAGATTGAGCATGGAATGTTTGAGTTAGTATAAAGCATGTTGTGTCCTATTGCCAACAGGTGGCGCTATGATTATAACTGAACATTGGCCTTTAGATGTTTTAAGGTGGTGTGTTTTATTTAGTATTTGAAGTTTGGTGCAGATTGGACATTGCACGTTTAAGTTAGTGTAAAACAAGCCATTTTCTGTTGTCAGCAGGTGGCGCTATGATTATAGTGGAATAATGACCTTCAGATGTGTTCAGGCCAAGACTCTTTTCGAACATGTGAAGTTTGGGGAAGATCGGACATCTTATGCCTGAGTTACAACAACTTCTATTCCCATGGCGAGACATCGAAATTTGTCACGGCGCCATGGCCACACCCTTTAATGAAACCTCAAGATGTTCACAATTTAACATCGCAAAGGCCTTTAGATTAGACTGACCAAAAAAAAAATTATAAAGTGTCATAAAATTTCTAGGGAGTAGTTTGTTACGGCGTAAAACATGTCACTTCCTGTTGCCAGCAGGTGGCGCTATAGCGATATCTGAATATTGGCATGTAGATATATTCAGGTCAGGAGTCTTCTCAAACATGTGAAGTTTGGGGCAGATTGGACATTGTATGTCTGAGTTATAGCAACTTCCTTTCTCATGGCGAAACATCGAAATTTGTAAGGCCGCCACAGACACGCCCTTAAACGAAACCTCAAGATCTTCGCAATTTAACATCGCAAAGGCCTTTAGATTACACTGACAAAGTTTGGTGTTGATCTGAATAAATCTCTAGGAGGAGTTCGTTAAAGTACAACCCCTGAAAATGGCAAAAACGACACAAATTTTGCAGAGAAAATTCAAAATAACTGACTTCCTGTTGGGATTCGAATTTCGTACCAAGAGACTTTTTTGTAGGTATTGGTGTGTTTATGTGTGTGTACCGATTTTTGTACATGTACGTGAAACGTAGCTCGAGGCGCACTCCGTTGAAAATGTATAGGTGGCGCTATCGAGGCATTTTGCCACACCCAATGGAATATTGGCCTTCAGATGTGTTCAGGCCAGGACTCTTATCAAACATGTGAAGTTTGGGCAAGATCGGACATTTTATGCCTGAGTTACAATAACTTTTATTCCCATGGCGAGACATCGAACTTTGTGACGGCGCCATGGACACGCCCTTTAACGAAAAACTCAAGATCTTCACAATTTAACATCGCACAGGCCTTTAGAATAGAGTGACTGAAAAAAAAAAAATTTATGTCATAAAATTTCTCGGGGTAGTTTGTTACAGTGTAAAATATGTCACTTCCTGTTGCCAGTAGGTGGCGCTATGACTATAACTGAATATGGGCATATCAATCTGTTCAGGTCAGGAGTCTTATCAAACATGTGAAGTTTGTGGCAGATTGGACATTGTATGTCTGAGTTATAGCAACTTCATTTTTCATGGCGAATCATCGAAATTCGTCAGGCCGCCACGGACACGCCCTTCAACGAAAACTCAAGATCTTCGCAATTTAACATCGCAAAGGCCTTTAGATTAGGCATACCAAATTTGGTGTTGATCTGAATAAATCTCTAGGAGGAGTTCGTTAAAATACAAGGCATGCAAATGACAAAAATGATGCAAAATTTGCTCATAAAATTAAAAATAACCGACTTCCTGTTGGGTTTCGGATATTGCTCCAAGAGTCTTTTTTGTAGGTACTGATGCTTTACATATGTGTGCCAATTTTCGTGCATGTACGTGAAACACAGCTCGAGGGCTGTTGATTTTTTTACGATAGGTGGCGCTGTCGAGCCATTTTGCCACACCCTCTTCTGAAACCTATATCAGACGTAAATTTTCACCAGGTCTGACGCGTGTGCAAAGTTTCAGGACTTTTCGAGCATGTTTAGGCCCTCAAAAATGCGATTCATTTTGGAGAGAAGAAATGGAAGAAGAAGAAGAAGAAGAAGAAGAATAATAATAATTAAAGCTGCAAGCAGCGATGAACGGGCCCTCGCACCCGGGCTCACCACCACCGGGTGGCTTTTGTAAAACAGCGAACGGCGAGAAATATGCGTTTAATGTGGTAAATATAAGAGGGATATGTCAAAGTCATTTATATGTGCCAATCTTCCTGCTGCCAGCTGGTGGCGCTATGACTATAACTGGATTTTGTCATGTAGATTTCTTCAGTCCAGCACTTTTATCAAGCATATGAAATTTAGTGCAGATTGAACATGGAATGTTTGAGTTAGTATAAAGCATGTTGTGTCCTATTGCCAACAGGTGGCGCTATGATTATAACTGAACATTGGCCTTTAGATATCTTCAGGCCATGACTCTTATCAAATATTTGAAGTTTGGTGCAGATTGGACATTGCATGTTTAAGTTAGTGTAAAACGAGACATTTTCTGTTGTCAGCAGGTGGCGCTATGATTATAGTGGAATAATGACCTTCAGATGTGTTCAGGCCAAGACTCTTTTCGAACATGTGAAGTTTGGGGAAGATCGGACATCTTATGCCTGAGTTACAACAACTTCTATTCCCATGGCGAGACATCAAACTTTGTCACGGCGCCATGGCCACACCCTTTAATGAAACCTCAAGATGTTCACAATTTAACATCGCAAAGGCCTTTAGATTAGACTGACCAAAAAAAAATATAAAATGTCATAAAATTTCTAGGAGTAGTTTGTTACGGCGTAAAACATGTCACTTCCTGTTGCCAGCAGGTGGCGCTATAGCGATATCTGAATATTGGCATGTAGATATATTCAGGTCAGGAGTCTTCTCAAACATGTGAAGTTTGGGGCAGATTGGACATTGTATGTCTGAGTTATAGCAACTTCCTTTCTCATGGCGAAACATCGAAATTTGTAAGGCCGCCACAGACACGCCCTTAAACGAAACCTCAAGATCTTCGCAATTTAACATCGCAAAGGCCTTTAGATTACACTGACAAAGTTTGGTGTTGATCTGAATAAATCTCTAGGAGGAGTTCGTTAAAGTACAACCCCTGAAAATGGCAAAAAAACGACACAAATTTTGCAGAGAAAATTCAAAATAACTGACTTCCTGTTGGGATTCGAATTTCGTACCAAGAGACTTTTTTGTAGGTATTGGTGTGTTACATGTGTGTACCGATTTTTGTACATGTACGTGAAACGTAGCTCGAGGCGCACTCCGTTGAAAATGTATAGGTGGCGCTATCGAGGCATTTTGCCACACCCAATGGAATATTGGCCTTCAGATGTGTTCAGGCCAGGACTCTTATCAAACATGTGAAGTTTGGGCAAGATCGGATATTTTATGCCTGAGTTACAATAACTTTTATTCCCATGGCGAGACATCGAACTTTGTGACGGCTCCATGGACACGCCCTTTAACGAAAACTCAAGATCTTCACAATTTAACATCGCACAGGCCTTTAGAATAGAGTGACTGAAAAAAAAAATTATGTCATAAAATTTCTCGGGGTAGTTTGTTACAGCGTAAAATATGTCACTTCCTGTTGCCATTAGGTGGCGCTATGACTATAACTGAATATGGGCATATCAATCTGTTCAGGTCAGGAGTCTTATCAAACATGTGAAGTTTGTGGCAGATTGGACATTGTATGTCTGAGTTATAGCAACTTCATTTTTCATGGCGAATCATCGAAATTCGTCAGGCCGCCACGGACACGCCCTTCAACATCGCAAAGGCCTTTAGATTAGGCATACCAAATTTGGTGTTGATCTGAATAAATCTCTAGGAGGAGTTCGTTAAAATACAAGGCATGCAAATGACAAAAATGATGCAAAATTTGCTCATAAAATTAAAAATAACCGACTTCCTGTTGGGTTTCGGATATTGCTCCAAGAGTCTTTTTTGTAGGTACTGATGCTTTACATATGTGTGCCAATTTTCGTGCATGTACGTGAAACACAGCTCGAGGGCTGTTGATTTTTTTTTACGATAGGTGGCGCTGTCGAGCCATTTTGCCACACCCTCTTCTGAAACCTATATCAGACGTAAATTTTCACCAGGTCTGACGCGTGTGCAAAGTTTCAGGACTTTTCGAGCATGTTTAGGCCCTCAAAAATGCGATTCATTTTGGGGGAAGAAGAAGAAGAAGAAGAAGAAGAAGAATTAAGAAAAAGAAGAAGATAAGAAGAAGGGTCCTCACACCATCGGTGCTCGGGCCCTAATTAAAGCTGCAAGCAGCGATGAACGGGCCCTCGCACCCGGGCTCACCACCACCGGGTGGCTTTTGTAAAACTGCGAACGGCGAGAAATATGCGTTTAATGTGGTAAATATAAAAGGAATATGTCAAAGTCATTTATATGTGCCAATCTTCCTGCTGCCAGCTGATGGCGCTATGACTATAACTTGATTTTGTCATGTAGATTTCTTCAGTCCAGCACTTTTATCAAGCATATGAAATTTAGTGCAGATTGAACATGGAATGTTTGAGTTAGTATAAAGCATGTTGTGTCCTATTTCCAACAGGTGGTGCTATTATTATAACTGAACATTGGCCTTTAGATATCTTCAGGCCATGACTCTTATCAAATATTTGAAGTTTGGTGCAGATTGGACATTGCATGTTTAAGTTAGTGTAAAACAAGCCATTTTCTGTTGTCAGCAGGTGGCGCTATGATTATAGTGGAATAATGACCTTCAGATGTGTTCAGGACAAGACTCTTTTCGAACATGTGAAGTTTGGGGAAGATCGGACATCTTATGCCTGAGTTACAACAACTTCTATTCCCATGGCGAGACATCGAACTTTGTCACGGCGCCATGGCCACACCCTTTAATGAAACCTCAAGATGTTCACAATTTAACATCGCAAGGCCCTTTAGATTAGACTGACCAAAAAAAAATTATAAAATGTCATAAAATTTCTAGGAGTAGTTTGTTACGGCGTAAAACATGTCACTTCCTGTTGCCAGCAGGTGGCGCTATAGCGATATCTGAATATTGGCATGTAGATATATTCAGGTCAGGAGTCTTCTCAAACATGTGAAGTTTGGGTCAGATTGGACATTGTATGTCTGAGTTATAGCAACTTCCTTTCTCATGGCGAAACATCGAAATTTGTAAGGCCGCCACAGACACGCCCTTAAACGAAACCTCAAGATCTTCGCAATTTAACATCGCAAAGGCCTTTAGATTACACTGACAAAGTTTGGTGTTGATCTGAATAAATCTCTAGGAGGAGTTCGTTAAAGTACAACCCCTGAAAATGGCAAAAACGGCACAAATTTTGCAGAGAAAATTCAAAATAACTGACTTCCTGTTGGGATTCGAATTTCGTACCAAGATACTTTTTTGTAGGTATTGGTGTGTTACATGTGTGTACCGATTTTTTTACATGTACGTGAAACGTAGCTCGAGGCGCACTCCGTTGAAAATGTATAGGTGGCGCTATCGAGCCATTTTTTCCACACCCAATGGAATATTGGCTTTCAGATGTGTTCAGGCCAGGACTCTTATCGAACATGTGAAGTTTGGGCAAGATCGGACATTTTATGCCTGAGTTACAATAACTTTTATTCCCATGGCGAGACATCGAACTTTGTGACGGCGCCATGGACACGCCCTTTAACGAAAACTCAAGATCTTCACAATTTAACATCGCACAGGCCTTTAGAATAGAGTGACTGAAAAAAAAAAAAAATTTATGTCATAAAATTTCTCGGGGTAGTTGGTTACAGTGTAAAATATGTCACTTCCTGTTGCCAGTAGGTGGCGCTATGACTATAACTGAATATGGGCATATCAATCTGTTCAGGTCAGGAGTCTTATCAAACATGTGAAGTTTGTGGTAGATTGGACATTGTATGTCTGAGTTATAGCAACTTCATTTTTAATGGCGAATCATCGAAATTCGTCAGGCCGCCACGGACACGCCCTTCAACGAAAACTCAAGATCTTCGCAATTTAACATCGCAAAGGCCTTTAGATTAGGCATACCAAATTTGGTGTTGATCTGAAAAAATTTGTAGGAGGAGTTCGTTAAAATACAAGGCATGCAAATGACAAAAATGATGCAAAATTTGCTCATAAAATTAAAAATAACCGACTTCCTGTTGGGTTTCGGATATTGCTCCAAGAGTCTTTTTTGTAGGTACTGATGCTTTACATATGTGTGCCAATTTTCGTGCATGTACGTGAAACACAGCTCGAGGGCTGTTGATTTTTTTACGATAGGTGGCGCTGTCGAGCCATTTTGCCACACCCTCTTCTGAAACCTATATCAGACGTAAATTTTCACCAGGTCTGACGCGTGTGCAAAGTTTCAGGACTTTTCGAGCATGTTTAGGCCCTCAAAAATGCGATTCATTTTGGAGAAGAAGAAGAAGAAGAAGAAGAAGAAGAAGAAGAAGAATAATAATAATAATTAAAGCTGCAAGCAGCGATGAACGGGCCCTCGCACCCGGGCTCACCCGGGCTCACCACCCCGGGTGGCTTTTGTAAAACAGCGAACGGCGAGAAATATGCGTTTAATGTGGTATATATAAGAGGAATATGCCAAAGTCATTTATATGTGCCAATCTTCCTGCTGCCAGCTGGTGGCGCTATGACTATAACTGGATTTTGTCATATAGATTTCTTCAGTCCAGCACTTTTATCAAGCATATGAAATTTAGGGCAGATTGAACATGGAATGTTTGAGTTAGTATAAAGTATGTTGTGTCCTATTGCCAACAGGTGGCGCTATGATTATAACTGAACATTGGCCTTTAGATATCTTCAGGCCATGACTCTTATCAAATATTTGAAGTTTGGTGCAGATTGGACATTGCATGTTTAAGTTAGTGTAAAATAAGCCATTTTCTGTTGTCAGCAGGTGGCGCTATGATTATAGTGGAATAATGACCTTCAGATGTGTTCAGGCCAAGACTCTTTTCGAACATGTGAAGTTTGGGGAAGATCGGACATCTTATGCCTGAGTTACAACAACTTCTATTCCCATGGCGAGACATCGAACTTTGTCACGGCGCCATGGCCACACCCTTCAATGAAACCTCAAGATGTTCACAATTTAACATCGCAAAGGCCTTTAGATTAGACTGACAAAAAAAAAATTATAAAATGTCATAAAATATCTAGGAGTAGTTTGTTACGGCGTAAAACATGTCACTTCCTGTTGCCAGCAGGTGGCGCTATAGCGATATCTGAATTTTGGCATGTAGATATATTCAGGTCAGGAGTCTTCTCAAACATGTGAAGTTTGGGGCAGATTGGAGATTGTATGTCTGAGTTATAGCAACTTCCTTTCTCATGGCGAAACATCGAAATTTGTAAGGCCGCCACAGACACGCCCTTAAACGAAACCTCAAGATCTTCGCAATTTAACATCGCAAAGGCCTTTAGATTACACTGACAAAGTTTGGTGTTGATCTGAATAAATCTCTAGGAGGAGTTCGTTAAAGTACAAACCCTGAAAATGGCAAAAACGACACAAATTTTGCAGAGAAAATTCAAAATGGCTGACTTCCTGTTGGGATTCGAATTTCGTAATAAAAGACTTTTTTGTAGGTATTGGTGTGTTACATGTGTGTACCGATTTTTGTACATGTACGTGAAACGTAGCTTGAGGCGCACTCCGTTGAAAATGTATAGGTGGCGCTATCGAGGCATTTTGCCACACCCAATGGAATATTGGCCTTCAGATGTGTTAAGGCCAGGACTCTTATCGAACATGTGAATTTTGGGCAAGATCGGACATTTTATGCCTGAGTTACAATAACTTTTATTCCCATGGCGAGACATCGAACTTTGTGACGGCGCCATGGACACGCCCTTTAACGAAAACTCAAGATCTTCACAATTTAACATCGCACAGGCCTTTAGAATAGAGTGACTGAAAAAAAAAAAAAAATTTATGTCATAAAATTTTCTCGGGGGTAGTTTGTTACAGTGTAAAATATGTCACTTCCTGTTGCCAGTAGGTGGCGCTATGACTATAACTGAATATAGGCATATCAATCTGTTCAGGTCAGGAGTCTTATCAAACATGTGAAGTTTGTGGCAGATTGGACATTGTATGTCTGAGTTATAGCAACTTCATTTTTCATGGCGAATCATCGAAATTCGTCAGGCCGCCACGGACACGCCCTTCAAATTGTATTTATGATTTTTGGAATTTTACATCGCAAAGGCCTTTAGATTAGGCATACCAAATTTGGTGTTGATCTGAATAAATCTCTAGGAGGAGTTCGTTAAAATACAAGGCATGCAAATGACAAAAATGATGCAAAATTTGCTCATAAAATTAAAAATAACCGACTTCCTGTTGGGTTTCGGATATTGCTCCAAGAGTCTTTTTTGTAGGTACTGATGCTTTACATATGTGTGCCAATTTTCGTGCATGTACGTGAAACACAGCTCGAGGGCTGTTGATTTTTTTACGGTAGGTGGCGCTGTCGAGCCATTTTGCCACACCCTCTTCTGAAACCTATATCAGACGTAAATTTTCACCAGGTTTGACGCGTGTGCAAAGTTTCAGGACTTTTCGAGCATGTTTAGGCCCTCAAAAATGCGATTCATTTTGGAGAAGAAGAAGAAGAAGAAGAAGAAGAATAATAATAATAATAATTATAAACGAAGCTGATACAAGAGGGTCCTCACACCATCGGTGCTCGGGCCCTAATTAAAGCTGCAAGCAGCGATGGACGGGCCCTCGCACCCGGGCTCACCACCACCGGGTGGCTTTAGTAAAAAAAGGTGAACGGTGAGAAATATGCATTTAAAGTCGTAAATATAAGTGGAATATGTCAAAGTCATTTATATGTGCCAATTTTCCTGTTGCCAGCAGGTGGCGCTATCATTATAATGGAATATTGGCCTTCAGATTTGTTCAGGCCAGGACTCTTATCAAACACATGTGAAGTTTGGGGAAGATCAAACATTTTATGCCTGAGTTACACCAACTTCTCTTCCTTTGGCAAGACATAAAATTGTGTCACAGCGCCATGGACACGCCCTTTAACAAAAACTCAAGATCTCCGCAATTCACTATTGCAAAGGTCTTTAGACTAGACTGACCAGAAAAAAAATATTGATGTCATAAAATTTCTAGGAGTAGTTTGTTACGGCGTAAAACATGACACTTCCTGTTGCCAGCAGGTGGCGCTATGACTATAACTGAATATGGGCACGTAGATATGTTCAGGTCAGAAGTCATATCTAACATGTGAAGTTTGGGGCAGATTGGACATTGTATGTCTGAGTTAGAGCCATTTTCCTTTTTCATGGCGAAACATCGAAATTTGTCAGGCCGCCATGGACACGCCGTTTTTAACGAAACCTCAAGATCTTCGCAATTTAATATCGCAAAGGCCTTTAGATTACACTGACAAATTTTGGTGTTGATCTGAATAAATCTCTAGGAGGAGTTCGTTAAAGTACAACCCCTGAAAATGGCAAAAACAACACCAATTTTGCAGGGAAAATTCAAAATAACTGACTTCCTGTTGGGATTCGGATTTCGTACCAAGAGACTTTTTTGTAGATATTGATGTGTTACATGTGTGTACCGACTTTTGTACATGTACGTGAAACGTAGCTCAAAACGCACTCCGTTGAAAGTGTATAGGTGGCGCTGTCGAGCCATTTTCCCACAACCAATGGAATATTGGCCTTCGGCTGTGTTCAGGCCAGGGCCTTTTATTAAACATATGAAGTTTAAGGAAGATCAGAGATTTTATGAGTGAGTTACAACAACTTTTATTCCCATGGCGAGACATCAAACTTTTAACGGCGCCATGGACACGCCCTTTAACGAAAAACTCAAGATCTTCACAATTTACCATCTCAAAGGCCTTTAGATTAGATTGACCGAAAAAAAATGTTGATGTCATAAACTTTCTAGAAGTAATTTGTTACAGCGTAAAACATGACACTTCCTGTTGCCAGCAGGTGGCGCTATGACAATGACTGAATTTGGGCATTTAGATCTGTTCAGGTCCGGAGTCTTATCCAACATGTGAAGTTTGGGGCAGATTGGACACTGAATGTCTGAGTTATAGCAACTTCCTTTTTCATGGCGAATCATCGAAATTTGTCAGGCCCAGCCACGGACACACCCTTTAACGAAAACTCAAGATCTTCACAATTTAACATCACACAGGCCTTTAGATTAGACTGACTGAAAAAAAAATATTTGTTGTCATCCAATTTCTTAGAGTAGTTTGTCACAGCGTAAAATATGTCGCTTCCTGTTGCCAATAGGTGGCGCTATGACAATGACTGAATATGGGTATGTAGATCTGTTCAGGTCAGGAGTCTTATCCAACATGTGAAGTTTGGGGCAGATTGGACATTGTATGTCTGAGTTATAGCAACTTCCTTTTTCATGGCGAATCATCGAAATTCGTCAGGCCGCCACGGACACGCCCTTCAACGAAAACTCAAGATCTTCGCAATTTAACGTCGCAAAGGCCTTTAGATTAGGCATACCAAGTTTGGTGTTGATCTGAATAAATCTCTAGGAGGAGTTCGTTAAAGTACAACGCCTGAAAATGGCAAAAACTACACTCATTTTGTAGAGAAAATTAAAAATAACTGACTTCCTGTTGGTTTTCGGATTTTGTACCAGGAGACTTTTTTGTAGGTATTGATGTGTTACATGTGTGTACCAATTTTCGTACATGTACGTGAAACACAGCTCGAGGCGCACTACGCTGAAAGTGTGTAGGTGGCGCTATCGAGCCATTTTGCCACACCCACTTCTGAAACCCCATATCAGATGTAAATTTTCGCCAGTTCTGATGCGTGTGCAAAGTTTCGTGACTTTTCGAGCATGTTTAGGCCCTCAAAATTGCGATTCATTTTGGAGAAGAAGAATAATAATAATAATAATAATAATAATAATAATAAACGAAGCAATTCCAATAGGGTCCTCACACCATCGGTGCTCGGGCCCTAATAATAAACAAAGCAGATACAATAGGGTCCTCACACCATCGGTGCTCGGGCCCTAATAATAAACAAAGCAGGTCCAAACTTTGACGAAGTTTAAGGAGGAAATCCGGAGAGGAAGTCATCTATAGATAGGAAGTACATAAAAACATCAGACTATAGAAAGGCCTTAACGAGTGCAAGTTCCAAGATGGAATACTTTAATGCTCACCACACAGAAAGAGCACCAGCTAGTTATTTATCAGAGCAACTTAATGCCACATATCTAAGCTAGAGCTAAATTGCCTTAAATATGTCCTAAGAATAGTAAAAGAATACGGATTGGACAAAAATATGATAAAATGCTTAGTTAGTCAATATATTGTGTATTGGGAACACTTTAGTGTTTGAGAATGCAAGAAAACGGGTCCGTTTACGTTCATGCTTTTATTCAGAGGACGCTGGTGCAGAAATAGACAGCAAGGACCTCTTTGCAGAAATGATCTATGCAACAGGAGACTTAAGTTGTAATACTTACCCCATTCCTGTATGAGGCACTCAAGAATTATTGTAGATAGACGCAAATGAAACAATGACTGAATAAACAAAGACAAAAGCATATGATTAAGACAAAAAATACTTTACAGTGTGCTAGACATAGCATATTTTTCAGAAAGGAATAATGCGAGCAACGATCTCAGTAGGCTATAAAGATTGTAAGCCTTTAATAACGAGCCTCAAAATGCAACATTACAAAAGAGTTGTTCCAAACATTGAATGTATTAGTTTGATTAACATCTTAATCACGCAACACCAAGCACTTTGTCTTAAATGTTTGAGTAACCTTGCAGAAAATAAAATTTATGCCCAAACGCCACAAATGCATGAAACAAAAATGACACTTTTAAAGGTGTAGGCTGATGAAGTGATGAAGGCGAGATGCCGAAGAAGACCGTCAGCCTTGTTTCCGACTGCAGGCCCGGAGAGACTTCATGCGTGCAGGTTCACGTGAGCGTACAGATAGACCAACGCTACTTTTGCGTCATCGAAGGGTAACGCCCCTTTCTGGGGGAAAACAAACGGATTCCCCTGATACAGAACTCGCTCTAGTTTCTTGATAGCAAAAATGGCACAAACATACACTCTCTCTTTGCCGGCCGAGGACCGTGAGCGGTATTTAAAGAAGCTACTGGATACGGGGTTACAGAGGTGTCCTTTTGAAATGGTCGAAAACTGGATTAATGACCCCACGCAGTGGCCAAATATGGACTATCCAGACATCTACCATTATCTCGTGTAATCACCAAGTAAGTAGCCTTTTTTTTGTCATTAACACACTCACAGTATGATAAACTGGACGATGAGGCCATGTCAAGAGGAGTCGGTAGTTTACTTGGATCATATTTCACTTGTTTTAAGCTATTGACAGTTTTGTTGTTGACTAGTTATACTAGTTAGAAATACGAAGCTGCTAGCAGCTACGTGATTAACGTTAGCTCTCATTAGGCATGCTACCTTGGCTGTTAACTGATTTTACGGTTGAAATAGTGGCAGGCTAGGACTAAACAATGTCTGTTTGAAATTGTGTCTGACAGGCCTGTACACATCAGAAACAATGAAAAACAAAAGGTCCCTGGAGGCTCATAAGTTTTTCGTCAGTGGTTGGGTCCAGGCTGTTTTACACATAAAAACAGACAAGTGCTTTGTTTTTAAAAGCAGTGTTAAACCTTCTTGGAGGGTGACTAGCAAGCCCCACAACACCTGGGTAGCTGTGGAAAATAGTGGCAAAGTTAGAGCAGCTCACTGCGACTGCATGGCAGGGTAAGAGATCCATACTGTACTTGTGCTTACGTTTTCATGGAATTGACACTGTCTTTTTTTTTACCCTAGACTAGGGGAAAGCTGTTCCCATGTGGGTGCAGTTCTGTATAAATTGGAAGCCTCAGTCCGCCTGGGCATCACCACCACTGTAAGTACCAGTATAGCCTGCCAATGGAACTCTGTTTCTACAAAAAAAGTTGAGCCATCAGAAATCCGCTCAATAGATTTTGGAGGCAGGAGAGTTATAGGTAAGGTCAAAAGACCCATCCCCAAAGCAAGCCAACAAGCACAATTTTTACAAATGCTACACGAGACAGGTGAATGTCCTGTGGTGCTGAGTACTTTCAGTAAATATGCAGGCTCCACACCACACCTCATGGTTTGAAACACTAACCTTTACCAAGGAAGAGGCAGACAGAGTGGAGGCAGAGACTGTAATGCAGGCAGCCTGTAAGGCCTGGCGCAGGCACAGAGTAGGAAGAATCACCAGCTCGTCTGCTCACACTGTTCTTCACACTAATCAAGAGAAACCCTCAAACACTGTAATCAGAACAATCATGTCAGAGGCTAAAAACATAAATAGTCCTTACCTTAAGTGGGGAAGAGACAATGAAAAACATGCCCTAGAGACCTACAAATATGCACTGGGCATTGGCCCAGCCACTGACCAATTATCTACCAACATATTGGTAACTGAAGATGTATGCAAAGTGCATGAAGGATTAAGAGTGGACAGATCAGGCTTTAGAATCAGCCATGAAAGACCATACTTTGGTGCATCATGTGATGCCTATGTGTCATGTGATTGTTGCGGCAAGGGTGTGGTGGAGGTAAAGTGTCCATATAAGTGGGCAGGTCAGCAGTCAGTTAGCTGGACAGATGATGAGAAAGGGCACCTTTCCACATTGTTTTCTTTGAAGCCTAACCATGCTTACTACACTCAGGTACAGTTTACTCTGCAAAGGCAAAGCTATACACAAAATTGTGACATTCTTTAACAAATACTGAAGGCACATTTTAATATTACTTTCTTTCCCCCTTCCTCCTTGCCAAAGGTTCAGCTGCAAATGTTTGTGTGTGCAGCACAGTATGCAGACTTTGTTACTTGGACCCAACAGCAGACCACCATCTTTAGAATCTTAAAAGATGATGAATTCATTAACGGAATGGTGGACGTGATCAGCAGATTTTGGGCGAAACACATTCACCCACGATTGATGATAACAGTGCTACAAAGTGAGGTGAGAAAAATAATAATCTTTTTTTAAATCTATAAAAAAAAAATAGAGACACTATTCAACATGTTTTAGCATTTATTTAATAATACTTTGTGCCATGTTTACAAGTGCTGCACAAACATTTACAAGTTTGTCAACTGTTGCTTGCCCTTGGTTTTTGTCCCGTGCAGACTGAACCAGACAGCGAGGGAGTGGACCGTCAAGGATGTGAAAGCGACCTTTCAGCACACCAATCACCCGCTCTGTAAGGACAACAACAACAAAAAACCCATATGGAAATGTAATATATGACATATATGTTCCTGTATCACTAGTGACGCCGTCATATGCTACATATAAGACAATATATTGCTATCACATATACATATCTCTAAATATATGTTGATATAGGTTTTTAACATTATATATATATATATATATATATATATATATATATATATATATATATATATATATATAATGAAAACAAAATAAATACTACACAAATTCTATTTGAAAACTGATAATTATATATGTGACATGTACATTGACTTTTCAAATAAAACGGCATTACAATAATCTAGTTTTACTTACCAATATGAATCCGGATGTTTGACTTCCTACGAGACATTTCCACCTCTCTCCCAGGTAACTGCTTCCTCCCTTTCGTGAACGATGGTGTTAGCAGCTCGACACCGAGGAGGGCAAAGTCATCCTGGAGTGTAAACCCCCTCTCTGCCAATATCTAGAGATAAATAAAATCCACCATAATATTGCATTGTATCATCTATGTTCTGCTTTCTCACCAGAGATGACACCCTAATCAAATGATATGAATGTGGTTAGTTGAGATACACGTAATTCCAATTTTACCTGATCACCTGGAGAATGGTACACTGAGGACAGGAATCCTGACTGTCGAACAATGTGCACATCAGAAGCCCTTCCTCCCCATCCATTTGACAAAAATGTAATGCTGCCAGATGGACTGCATGCTATTAAATATTTCACTGTTGTCCATTTCTTGTAGTTAGAGTATGATTTTGCTCTAAGAAAGGATACATAATAGCAATGACATCTAGTCTTTTATTTCAATATGGGATGTGAGAGTGTGTAGACATTTCTTGTGACACTCACCTAGCTTTAAGGTTGCTGGGGTACTCTGTCCTTATTTCAAAACAATCTATGATTGCTGTGAGTCGTGGGAACTGGGCCTTCATTTCTGGAGGTATCATTGAAAAACATTCCCTATCAGGCCAGTGAACTAAAAAGGAAATTTTCCCATACATTAGGTCAAGCCATCGGATAAAAAATTGCCTGACAGTTGTTTGAGGCATTTTCAGAACGTGACTTAAGAAAAAAAAGGATGGGTTTTGACGTAGTTTTATCAGTGTAATAAACAGCTGGTCCCGCGGTGGAAGGGAGATGTAGCCTCGCCTCTTCACAAACTGGTTAAGAAATGTAAATAGGCTCAAAAAACATCGTCCAGCTGAGTCCAGTCATCTGTCGGCACTTTCCATCATTTTCCTCCAAAGAATAAGATGACAGGCAGTTCCTTGACTCACGCATTTCATCAGAGACATCGTCAGCATCATCGTTGTCAACTGGGCAATGGTCTTCATCGAGAACTAACAAGAAGAATAAATTGCTTTAGCCCGCACATCTAACCCCAATCCAGCTTTAGCCTGACCATCTTAATACAATCTCAAAGAGTGCATGTCATTAAACTTACTTGTAGGTAGCTCTGGGCTCACAGCAGTCGTTTTTGCCACCTTGCGTTTTAGAAGGGGTGACGTCTGCTCACGTTTCCTGGCGTGTTTATACCTATTTAATTTCTGGTTTGGGTCTGACACAGTGCGGTGAGGAAATATTGTGGGCACAAAATCCGCGGGTGCAGGGGTTCTTTAACATGGCTTCCTGGAATTGGTTTAACATTGTTAAATACTGTTTCAGTACATGGATATGGTATAAAAACTCTGGTATACACCCTAGGCGGTATCCTAGCTGCCTAGCCATAGCTAGATGCTAGCTAGCACTAACTGGCTTAACGTTAGTTGGTATGGTAACAAAAATTAAGCCAGTAACTAGCAAGTACACTACTTCATGTATACAGATAGTTTGGGGGGTTGAATTAATGAAATAATCGGCTCACCTGGTATGAAATGTTTCCCACATACATATGTGTGAGGGGTCTTTGGGTCCCATAACGCTCCATCTGGTGCTTCCCTCTTTATCGCCTGAAGCCATAACATTCTTCTTTCTGCTTGTTTTATTTGGCATGGTAAAGGTATAAATTTTAAACCAGGGTTTTTAAAAACATTTGAGGTGGAGCTCACCACGCAACAACTTTTGGGCATGTTGTTTTGTTCTTCAGTTACTTTGCAGATCTAGACGATCTAGAGCGAGTTCTGTATCAGGGGAATCCGTTTGTTTTCCCCCAGAAAGGGGCGTTACCCTTTGATGACGCAAAAGTAGCGTTGGTCTATGAAATATTTTGTTGATTGAGACCCAAGCAGCACCGACGCGACAGCACAGAAAGCACCGGCATTGCCACGTCCGCGATTTTTCCGCGGAATTGGGCTATTTTAACGCTGTTGCTGCGGGTTGAAGCGACCCCAATAATGTGGTATTTATCGCCTGGAATGCGAATTTTTCCGGGGAACCCTTCTCGAAACGCGATTGGGCTAGTTTTGAATAGCAATTGGCGGTTTTGAAAAAACCTGGCGACACTGGAGAACACTCGGAAGTCAGCCAACGTTTCAATTCCTCTGCCGAGAAAACTCCGAAGCCTGTGTATCATCCAACACTACTAAATGACCAAAAACATTCCCGCGACACCAGAGCAACGCCAACGATCTAATGTGCATCTTGAGAGGAATGTCAAACTCGCAATAGTTTGCAGGAGACTAACTTAACTATATGCAAGTAAACCAGGGAAAGCCAGGCAATAAGTCAAGCGACAGTTTGAGCAAAAACTTTGTGGCAGTATCTGCAAACACAATGAAGTGTGAGTAGAGGGCTTTTATATTCCTCGTGTTAAGTGCCGATTGGCTTTTTAAATGTTTTAATTGTAATGTGACGTGGCATTAAAGGGTTAGTTCACCCAGATATTAAAATTATGTCATTAATGACTCACCCTCATGTCGTTCCAAACCGTAAGACCTCCGTTCATCTTCGGAACACAGTTTAAGATATTTTAGATTTAGTCAGAGAGCTTTCAGTCCCTCAATTGAAAATGTGTGTGCAGTATACTGTCCATGTCCAGAAAGGTAATAAAAACATCATCAAAGTAGTCCATGTGACATCACAGGGTCAGTTAGAATTTACTGAAGCATCGAAAATACATTTTGGTCCAAAAGTAACAAAAATGACGACTTTATTCATCATTGTCTTCTCTTCCGGGTCTGTTGTGAGTAAGAACTGCTGTGACTGTTGATGTATGACGCTGCTGATGTGTTTTCTGGTGCGCCTAATAACAAAGAAAACATGTCAGCAGCGTCATACGTCAGCAGCGCCACTGAACGCACTCACAACAGACCCGGAACCAGCGGTTCTGTTGTGTTTTTTGCGTCACAAGTTCAGTGACACAGGTAGTGTTTCTCTCCGGCCAATCCGTGATCAGCAGAGTTTACACGTCAAGTTTTGGTAATGGTACTGTTCACTTGGAACCTCAACCGAGGTGGTACTAAAAAAAGTACCAGGTAATGTACCCAGTGGAAACCCCCCAAAAGTGAACCGTACTGAGCCATACCATACAGTGGAAAAGTGCCATTACAGTCTGACATTAATGACACCTGAGATCTCACAGTGTGACATAGCTTATATAGCTGGTATCATGTTCATATAATCTGGCAAGCAAAAATCATACAAAAATCAAATCATACAAAAATCAACAAGGCTTAAGTTGACCTTACTTTCTAGAATATCACCCTGCTGTCCTAAACTTCTCAACAGAATGTAAGCATTTTTTTCCAGTTCACCTTTGAATAATGTAGTAGTCATGTGGCAACATGGAGCAGATGCCAATGGCTTGAACATTCCATAAAATATAAAAACAACTTGAAGTTTTACATGTCAAAGAAATAGTTCAATATCTTTTTAGTAGATCAATTTAGTAGAATCTTTAAACAGATAGAACAGTTTAATGTTTTGTAGTGCAAAGTCGTGTCAGAAAGACAAACACAACACAAAAAGCATTCACAGATGAGACCAGTTTTTTTTTCATGGTGAATATAATTTTTACTTCATTATATTATATTAATTTACTTTACTTATTACTTTATTTGGGTGGACAAACAGACTTTTTTAAATTGGAGTACAAGATGGTGGTTCTCATTTTTATAAAACTGGTTTTAATTCAAGAGAATGCATAAATTGTTCTATGATGAACCTTTAACATTAAAGGACATTGTAATTGCATGAAGGGTGCTTTGAAGAAGAAAATGTTTCACTATGTTACAAAAACACATTTCACATTTATTTACTTTTAATTGTGCTACCATTACCAAAATACCACATAGTGCTTGCTTTTAATCATACATTTATATTCTAATTAGCCTAAAGCAAAAAATATTTTAGCTGAACACTCTGAACAAGTAATAAAAATAAAAATATGGAGCAAGCACTGGGGGGTTCTCTCTGGCGAGGAAGAGAGCCCTGATCCATCCATTTCTTCTCATCCTCCTCTTCTGATTACAGGTGAATATCTATTATCAGTAAGATTCATTCCATGCGATATAATTAAATGTAGCGTATGATTATAACCGAGTGGTCCCGGTGATGTTTTGCTTGACTCCAGAAGAGTTTATTAGGTCAGTAAATGTACCGTATTTTCCGCACTATAAGGCGCACCGGATTATAAGGCGCACCTTCAATGAATGGCCTATTTTAGAACTGTTTTCATATATAGGGCACACCGGATTATAAGGCGCATAGAATAGAAGATACTGCAGTCAAACGTTTGACTGGGTTTGCGTTATGCATCCACTAGATGGAGCTGTGCTAAAGGGAATGTCAACATTTTGACAGAGCGCTTTGATCCATATATAAGGCGCTCCGGATTATAAGGCGCACTGTCGTTTTTTGAGAAAATTAAAGGCTTTTAAGTGCGCCTTATAGTGCGGAAAATACGCTAAGTCCTAATGCATAATTTATATTATCAACGTGAATGTTAAAATCGCTGACAATTAGCACTTTATCAACAGTAACCAACAGGTCTGAGAGGAAATCTGCAATTTCTTTTAGGAAATCTGTATACGGCCTGGGTGGTCTATACTCAGTAGCCAGAGCAAGAGATACGATACATTTCTTTTGTATATCTGACAGTGTAACATTAAGCAGACTTATTTCAAATGAGTTAAACCTGTATCCTGTTTTCTGAGTAACATTGAGAATATCACTATACAGGTGCTGGTCATATAATTAGAATATCATCAAAAAGTTGATTTATTTCACTAATTCCATTCAGAAAGTGAAACTTGTATATTATATTTATTCATTACACACAGACTGATATATTTCAAATGTTTATTTCTTTTAATTTGGATGTTTATAACTGACAACTAAGGAAAATCCCAAATTCAGTATCTCAGAATATTGTGAAAAGGTTCAATATTGAAGACACCTGGTGCCACACTCTAATCAGCTAATTAACTCAAAAGACCTGCAAAGGCCTTTAAATGGTCTCTCAGTCTAGTTCTGTAGGCTACACAATCATGGAGAAGACTGCTGACTTGACAGTTGTCCAAAAGACAACCATTGACACCTTGCACAAGGAGTGCAAGACACAAAAGGTCACTGCAAAAGAGGCTGAACAACAGTCCTAGCTTTGGCACACAATTGTTAGCTAGTTGTCAGTTATAATCATCAAAATTAAAAGAAATAAACATTTGAAATATATCAGTCTGTGTGTAATGAATGCATATAATATACATGTTTCACTTTTTGAATGGAATTAATGAAATAAATCAACTTTTTGATGATATTCTAATTATATGACCAGCACCTGTAAATTGTTGCAACACCTCCCCCACGACCAGTCTGACGGGGCTCATGTTTATAACATTAGTTTGGTGGAGTAGACTCATTTAGACCAATATAGTCATTTAGTTTTAGCCAGGTTTCAGTCAAACAGAGTACATCGAAACTATTATCTTTGACCATTTCATTTACAACAGCTTTGGGTGTGAGTGATCTAATGTTTATGAGCCCAAACTTTAAAAATTGTTTTTGTTCATTCATGTTACATTTTTCTGGTTTAATCACAATCAGATTTTTTCTAGAGTCAGCATTAAATTTATATTTTGATCTCACTATTCGGGGAACAGACACAGTCTTCATAGATCGGACAGCACAAGTACTTTTATTATTTAAGTGGATACAACAAAAGCCATCATAGCAGTTATTTGAGAATTGGCTTACTAGTCATATGGAGGATAGCATCCTGGAGATGTTGTCCAACAGGAGTTCCGCTCCAACTTTGCTGAGGTGCAGGCCATCAGCGCGAAGCAGTCCTGACATGATGATCGTTGTTGCGGGCGATGTGCTGCATACTGTCTCGATCAAGCTCCTGAAGTCCCTCTTCAGTGTCTCCGTCTGCCACAGCTTGGTGTCGTTAACCCCCATTGTACAGCACGACTGCTCCAATGCTCTCGTCGCCCTTCAGGATTGCGGGTATCTGCGCAGAAACATTGAGAACACGAGCACCAGGGAAACAGTGAGTGTGCACTTAACCTTCAGCTAACGTTGCATGGACGTGCTGGAGGATGGAGTCTCTGACGATCACAGCATCGTGTTCCGTCTTGTGGAGGGGAGCGAAGTGGTTCCGGGTGGAGATCTTGAAAAGCGGAGGCTGAATTATCCAGTTCTCGTTCATCACAGCATAGGATGACATTTTACCAGATGACAGGGTCACTTTTCTAGCAACTTTGCATTTGTGATCTGACCTGATAACCTGTCCAAAAGTGCCTTGTAGGGGTTGAGTGAGAGCTGTTTACTGCCGCTGATATTCATGAAGAAGGCACTCTACTAAATAGTGTGCAGAGACAGACACCACATGCCACCCATCAGTGTCTTCGTAACCCCAAAATGATGCAGGTGTGTCATCATTTCTCAGTGCCCCAGTGATCGTTTTCTGACCATACAGTCCTGCGTCAGCATCCTTGACGTACCGCACACTGAGAAGGTAGGCGAGATAGGCTCATTCATATTTAAGGTGAAGCACCTCTGATAGCTGGTTGGCCAGGTCATTAGGGGATTATCCAGAGTGCCTCAGTTCATCCATCACTGTTTTACAGATCGCCTTCTTATGGGTGAGAAAGGCTGGCAAGATGTTTCTGAATCGCTGTGACAGCATGTCCAGCCACTGAGGTTTATCAGCGAACCAGTATCTTATACCTTACAACACTGACGTGAAGCAAGGATGTAATTCTGCCCAGTAGTACCAAAGATCACTTAGGGTCTTCCCACACCAGAGGACACAACATTAGGATTTTGACAGCCGTAGAGACAAGGCAGGATATAATTGTTCCTAAGCCTTTCCATTATGCTGAAAAATGGGTTGAGCTGGAAGTATTTTGGTTGATGGAAGCCCCATGTTTGTCTCTATAAGCTCAGGCTGAGGTAGGTAGTGCCACAAGGAGACCATATCCATGAGGTGTGTTACTGGGTGTGATCCTGGCCAGAGCCCCATGGACTCCATCTCTGTCTTCATCCAAATTCTTTGATGAAGGGAGCAGTTCCAGCAGCTAATATCTTGCAAGTAGCTAGGAACAGGTGCTTCTGTCTGTGCAGATGGCATTGATGCAGGAGCTGTAGGTGCTGGTTGTACTGCAGGAGGTGGTACAGAGCCATCAGTCTGTGAAGAAGGCATACTGGGACTGAGAGAACTAGAGACTGCATGTGATGTCGGCAGAACTGCATGTAACACAAAGTTAAGGAAATGTATATATGAATATGTGTGTGTGTGTGTATGTATAAAACATTGATTGCACATGATGTGTATTTAACTGTCTTTACCTAAGTAGCAAGTAGCTGGGAACAGGGGCTTCAGTCAGTGCAGACGACATTGGTGCAGGTGTTGATTGTGTTGCTGCAGGTGGTACAGAGCCTTCACCCCGTGAAGAAGGCCTACACACAGGAATATATAAAAATATATTACAACACTGAATGTACATGATGTGTATTTAATTGTATTGACTACATTAAATGACTGGAATCATTGTTTATTTTATCATTCTGTTTATTCTAGTGATGCAAATTATAATAATGTTCAAAAGTTCAAAGTAAACATTCCACTTTTAACAACAAATAAAACTTTTAATACCATACATACAATTCATGAAAATTAAGCCAGTACAACAAAAAAAAACTTGGTACTAATTTCCCTTAGCTTTTTCTTGTTCACTCAACTTTTGTAAAAAACAGTTATACTGACTGAAATTAAGTTGTCAGTCATACAAAAAATATTTAATTGGGTTAACTTAAGATTGTTAGTTTTGTGGAGAGGTGCAACTGTTTTTTAACAAACCTTTTTAAGTTGAGCCAATTCAACACTTTTGGTCTGTAGAACTCAATGTCTGAAGTTGAGTGAACAAAAAAATACTATTGGAAATTGGTACCAAGTAATAATATGTTACGACTGGAAACTACAATAACATTGCCCAAGTCAAAAACTGAAAACAGTGAGTCAGTGTTAACAAAATATTTATTCATGTTGAAGGCATATAGTGTAATTGTAATTGTAATTTGCAACACTGCAAACTGAAATACTGCAATACTGTAACACAGTAAAACAGTTTTACAAAACTCTGCCAATGAACAAATGAGTAACACAAACTTTCCAAATTTAAAACACCATCTATCTACAAAGCAATGACTCACCTAAACAAATAAGCATTTGGCTTTTTAGAGAATTCAACCCAGTACAAGTCTTAAAAATTAAAAATATTTAAGCCAAAGCGATTCAACAATGCAATTTTAAATACTGCAATACTGCAAGTAAAATTAAACACTGCTGTTAAAACAGTATTACAAAGCACTAACACTGAATATGAAATTTGACTAAACATTAGCATATGAGGAACACAAAATTTCCATGAAAGCAGTAGGAAAGTCAGGTAGGTCCTCCATGACCACAGTTCCCTCCAGGATGGTGCTGTAGTTTAGACATTTCTTTTCTGTCTGTGAGATATCGTCCTCCATGACTTCAAGGATGCCCAGTTTCACTCCTCTTGTGTTGGTCTCCTCCAAATCAGTGTCCTATGAATTATATACATTTCATGAATAATGGTTGTGCATGTGCGCAAATATAAAAAAAAAAAAATGAATAAAAAAAAAATCTAAGCACAAACTCTTGCAAACAAAACATGGCACTGTGGCAAGCAGGACAAGGCTAAGACCCGTGGGAACAAACTCACCTGCGTGGCGCACCTGTCTCGTGTCGCACAGAAGGAGGTCCGGATGAATCAAAGGAGGAGCGGCGAGACAGTGCAAGGAGTGCAAGACAAGTGAAGACCAGGCCTGGACTATTTACGTTATGTTTATTTATGTGTGTCTGGCAGTCGTCCGTGAGGGGCTGCTGTTTTAATTGTATTTTGTGTTTGTTTATTTTATATGATTAAAGTTCCGTTTGAACAGGCAAATGTTCAAAACTTTAATTATAAATAAACACAAAACGACAGCAAAAGCGGCAGCCCCCCACAGAGGACTGTGTATCGTACTGCTTGCCACAGGCACAGTATGTGCTAACCTGACGTAAATGGAAACCATGTCAGCACCTTTATTAAATATATCCACACATTTCATAAAATAACAGTGAACAATGGAAATATGACATGAACAAAAGCTAAAAACTTACCAGGCAAGTCTTTGATATTGCATCGCGCTCTCTGAGGTACAAGGGGAGTCCCCGTAGAGCTGTAGTGTGTCTGTGTGATATGACGTCTGTTGTCTAGAGGGAGATAAATAATTTAAATTATGATTTACTTCTGCTTGATTCCTTACAGATCATTTAAAGAGACTTAAAGAGGGTGTAACTGAAAATGTATCAGGGATGGTCAAAGGGTCAGAAATGGCAAAAAAAAAAAATCTACAAAAACTGACAGCAAAAATGTAATCTACTTCCACAATCTTTTGAAATTAGTGGTTATATCTTTAAATCGTAATCTTTTTGAGTACCTGAAGATATATATATCATCTTTGGGTTCTCTAAAAGATTAAATAATTATCACAAAATATTTAAAGATATAACCCCTTTTTTCAAAAAAAAAAAATCAAAAGTATAGAAATCATACCTGCTCATCAAAATGGTCCAGGATCCTTTTCATGTCATCTCCAAGGTCTTTACTCTTTGCCCGATACATTTTGATGAGGGCGTTGCTATATTTGTTAAGAGCTGTCATGAAAGCCGTTTTAAGGTCCACACAAGTGATCCTTTGGAACTCTGCACAAACCTGAGGAAGTGAAAGGATAAAAATCTGTGAACAATAAAATCTATACACATTCAGGACAAAATAATGTACAGACAAATTGTAACTCCTCCAAAAAGAGGCCAGGCCATCTTTCTTTGATGACAGAGACCAGGGGTTGCTCATTGACTATTTCTTTTCTCCTGAGAGGGAATGTAGTTTGCAATTTGGTGTTCAGTTTTGTCATGTCCATGTTTCTTTTCTTGACTTCAAGCTCAAGCTGTTCCCTTTCATGTTCCAATGCAGCATCATCTAAACCAACAGGATTGTCTGGAAGGAAGTTGATTTCTGATCTTCTTGGTTTCTTACGGGGTACTCTTGAACCATCATCTCTTTTATTGTCAAGCTCACTACATCCAGCACTGCGTAATTTTTGTCTGTAATTCCCCATTTTAAATTTTAAGCTCATCTTCCAGCCTTTGCATCCTGTGTCACAGCCAAGTTCCCTTAGACATGGATGTCTGGAAACTAACGCAAGTGCCACCTGCTCAATTTCAGAATCACTTGGGAAAGCTTTAAAGGAGTACATTGTTTTCTGCCAACTTCTCCAGTATTTCTATCTTGATGTCTCGTGTAACATCAATGGTAGTGTTCTGTTTTTTTCATAGACTTCATTAGCTTTTCTCAGTCTGAACTCTACATCATAGGAGAAATTTGGAATTAGGAAAACACGTGGCCAGCGCTCTTCCCTGACTGTGGAAGAAGATGGACTGGACAGATTGGATGAGATGCTTGCTGTGTCTAGGGTAAAATCAGTCTCAGACCCTGTGCTTTCATTTCTTGTGGGTTCTGCTACTGCTGCAGTTTCCCAGATAATCTTCAGTGTGACCTTTTCAGATGGAAGTTCTTCTATGTTACTTAAATTGCAGAGCTGACCATCAAAATCGGGGTCCTCATACTGGATCACAAAGTTTTGATCAATTTTCAGTTTGTCACAAAGAATTTCTTTGAGCTCATCTACTGATGATGGCACTTTTGGGGAGTGTCAGCTTTTTTTATGCACTCTGGATTCACAATCACTCGTAACAACATTGTGGTTTTACTGAAACAAAATATACCATTTAGTGATTAACATTCTCTTGGTAAACTGTGTACTCATGTTAATGCTGCTTGCAATCCCAATTGGAAAAATGCAAACTTTAATTTAACAAAAAACATTTAGGCGACACCATGAGATTTCCCCCGATACTGTAGGCTGCAAGTGGGTAGAAGTCATTTAAATCCTTCAGCTCAGCAATAATCAGATCTTCGTATGGAAGTTCTTCAACCTTAAAAGGCACGAACATGTTCAACATACCAAGAAGAAAATCTCTCCAGCACAAAAGAAGCCTGAATGTCAACTAACAAAATGCAGTGGATCTTTGCAAATTCTGGCAAGCCGCCACAGTGTCCAACAGACACCATCATACCTTTGAGAGTATGAGGTCCCATGCAATTCAGTGTTTGATGCAAGAGATACAGTGTTAAGGTGAGCATATTTTTTTCTCAACAGCTGTTTTCACCTTTCTTTCTAGAGAGGACACCTTCACAACTTTTACTTTGTCAACATGAATGGATTGTTTGAAAAATCTGGGAGACTGCATGACATGTGCAACCATAAGTTTGTGCTGGGTGGACAATGTCTGCAATACGTTTTTGAAATTGTGCACGTTATGGACAACACACTTGAAGAAACTGTTTTGCCTCACAGCGCATTGTCCAGAACTCCACACAAGGACCAAAATGGCATATGAGGCTTGGGTAGTGTTCCAGAAAATGGTGTTTTGGTTTCAATTTTTCATTTGGAAACACTTCAGTAAAAAGGTTGCGATGGTCAGATATTTTAGTCTCCAGGTAGCAAAGACTGTCCTCTGAAAACCTGGGTGAAACAACAAGCTCCACTATATCTTTAAGATCCATCAACAGTTGCCATGCCTTCTCAGTTTCTGGAATAATTTTGCCAATCATGAGTGGTATGACAAAGACAACTCGTACGGCACAATTCCTTCAAACAAATCGTGCAATGCATCTGGAGGAAATCCATAGATCACAGTTAAATGTAGCTTGCACCGTTGTTTTATCAGAATTTGTGTGGACCCTATATAAATGAGTTTTCAACACACCTGGTGTACTGAAAGAGCAGACACACTCAGGGTACAGGCACAACAATGGTTCACGTCGGCCTGGGCGCCAGTGCTTTAGCTTGTAGTGCCTCAGCAGCAGATTTTGACTGGCACAATTGTATTTACAGTTTCTACACTGCATGAAGTTTGCTCTCAAGGTAGATCTGTTTAAGAAAAAGAAAAAAAAACAGGTTCATAAAAGGCAAATTAATGAATGAACAATGAAATAGACAATGAATTTCTACCTATACTTTTTATTTTTTTTAGTGCTGCGCATTGGCCCTCCAGGGCAAGATTTGAGGAACCCTGGTGTAGGACAACTGCTTCACAGATATTTTCAAAAATCATTATCTCCTCAGAACTTTTCATCAATCAATCTACTACTGTTGGAGCAATTAATCAGAATTCTCAGTTGCCCTTCAGTACTGTATTAGCAGCAGATGGAGACCCAGGTAATCTGCCTAGCAACAGAATGTGCACGACTACCGATATAAAGTTGGTTCGATTTTGACATTGATATTAGACAGATATTCAGCCGCGAAAAAATTCAATAAATTCTTAGTGGATGAGTATAATTGTATAAAAAATGGCTTTTCTGAAAAGCAATAGAACGTAGAACTGAACACATCGCAGTTTAATTGTTTTAATTCTCCTCGATTTGTTGCAACACATAAAGACTCTAGCAGCGGCGCACTAGCGCTTAGGCCAGCTAGGGACCGTCTACAAAGTACATGAAAATGATAAAACAAAAATTTTTCCCACCGGAATGTTTTTTTATAATTAACAAAACAAGAGCAATTTGTGCACCCAAGGTCTTTGAAAGATATAAAGACAAACACTTATAATGCTCACTTGAATTTAAATAAGAAATATTGTAAACAAGATATGTGATAGTAGTTATTATTATATTATTACTATTAATATATTAATAAAAGAAAAACAACATTAAAAGCATTAGTATTCCATAATCCAGTGGTTATTATGCAGTAGGCTGATTACAGGTCCTTTTTTTTTTCGTTATATTAACGGAAGTATGACACCAAATAAGTACACGCTATTGAAATTAAAACCAATAAAGAAATTAATTTAAAATAATACACTCTCCTGTATCAACCTCATGGTGTGTGTCTTGTTACTGTTTTCATAAGAAGATTTTTTATATTTGTTTTAGTCACAGAACTATAACAGAAAACATGCTATTGAAATTCAACAAATAAGACAACGCTGGCGAAGAGTTGTTTTACAGTTGTTTTGACTTGAATTTGAAAATCTACATTTTAATAAATTAATTTATAACACACACAGTTTTATTACACAACCTCAATAGGTGTGTCTTGTTACAGATTAGACAAACATTTTGATGTTGGTTTTAGCCACATAACTATAATAGAACACATACTATTGAAAATGAAACCAATACATAATTTAGTTCAAAATATATACAGTCTTCTATTTTAGCTTCAAAGGCTGTGTCTTATTACAGATTTCTTTAAGAACATTTTGCAGTAGTTTTCGTTGTCAAAAGTGATGCAAAAGTGACACTATTGACTTTCAAAAATCAATTTTGAAGCCTTCCAAAGAGTCTCCAGTACTACTGCCCCCTAGAGGAAGATGTTTAGACTGAGTTTGACATTCAAAATATTTTAAAAGTTAATTTAAATTCATTACAGTCTTCTATTTCAGCTTCAAAGTGTGTGTCTTGTTACTGTATCCTAGAAGACAATTTCTATGCAAGTTTTACTGGCATAAATAAATCAGGATACATGTTATTGAATTAAATTCAAATCTGTTAATAAATTCATTTAAATTGCATGCAGCTTTCTTTCTCAAATCCATAGGTTGTGTATTCTTAGAGATTCCTAGACAAACATTTTCCAATACTTTTCATTGTCAACAGCGATGGAGAAGTTATGTTATTAACGTTCAATAAAAGCTTGCAAAGCCTTCCAACGAGTCTCCAGTATTACTGCCACCTAGAGGAAGATACTGCAGTTGTTTTGACTGAGTTTGACATTCAAAATATTTTAATAAATTCATTTAAAATGTATACAGTTTTCCATCTCAACTTCAAAGGGTGTGTCTTGTTAACTGGGCCTAAATGAGCAATTTCATGCAGGTTTTTACTCTCATTTGTAATTCAGGATACATGCTATTGAACTAAATTCAAATCTGTTAATAAATTAATTTAAAATGCATGCAGTGTTCTTTCTCAAATCTAAAAGGTGTGTCTTGTTACTGGTTCCTAGTAGAATATTTTGATGGTGGTTTTAGCCACAGAACTATAATAGAACACATACTATTGAAAATTAAACCAACACATAATTTAGTTTCAAATAAATACAATCTTCTATCTCAGATGCAAAGGTTGTGTCTTGTTACAGATTTAATAAATGATATTTTGCAGCAGTTTTCATTGTCAAAAGTGATGCCGAAGTCATGCTATTGACATTCAAAAATCGCTTGCGCAGCCTTCCATAGAGTCTCCAGTATTACTGCCCCCTAGAGGAAGATACTGCAGGTGTTTCGAATGAGTTTGACATTCAAAGTTATAAATTCTTTTAAAATCAATAAAGTCTTCTGTTTCAACTTCAAAAGGTGTGTCTTGTTTCTGATTTCTAAATGAACATTTCAATTCAGGTTTTACACTCGTATGTAAATCAGAACACATGCTATTGAATTAAATTCAAAAATTCCATTCCATTCAATTTCTTTTTTTTCTTGCTTTTTTTGTCTTTTTTTTTTTTTTCTTTTTTTTTTTTTTGATAGTTGTTCATGAGTCCCTTATTTTTCGTGAGCAGTTAAACTGTCCAATATTCTCCATAAAAACTCTCCAGGTCTCACAAACTCTTTGGATAAATTGTACTAAGTGTATATATAGGTTTCTTCTGAAGCTTCTGACATAATTCAGTTATTATTTTGTCTTGTGGACTATATGTAAACATCTTTGATGCAACATATCTTACTCAGGGCAGCACTAAAAAATTAAATGCATTTTGTGTAATACCTCTTATTTTGGTAAAATAATTAACATTTTGCCCACAACTATATCTTCAGAGAACTATAAGAATAAACTTCAGTCAAATGGACCCTTTGTACATTTTTTATTTTTAATTTTTTGCTTTGACAGATATTTTCTGTATTTACATGACATTTTAATTATGCATGATTTTTAAATACTTTCTGTAATTTTTTATTTATTATATGTATATATATCTATCTATCTATCTATCTATATATATATATATATATATATATATAAAATATAATATATATATTAGGGCTGTCAAATGATTAATCACGATTAATCACATCCAAAATAAAAAGTTTTGTTTACATAATATATGTATGTGTACAGGGTATATTTTATTATGTATATATAAATACACACACATAAATTATATATTTAGAAAATATTTACATGTATATACATTTATATATTTATATTCTTATATTTTATATTATATATAAATATATTTTAATATATAAACATAACATATTCTTCTTAAATATATACATGCATGTGTGGTGTATTTATATATACATAATAAATATACACAGTATGCACACATATATTATGTAAACAAAACTTTTATTTTGGATGTGATTAATCATGATTAATCATTTGACAGCCCTAATATATATATATATTTAATAACGATGTTCATTAAACAAAATAATTTCCTGTTTGAATATATTTCCTGTATATGTCACTGAAATAACATTTGGGACTTTCCTCAATATTTTACTCAAAAGTACAGTAACTTTTTATTTAAAAAAAAGCTCTTTAAAGAGTGCAAGACTACTTTTTAGGTGTTGTTGGTGGTAATGCATGGATAGAAATTTTATGCTGATTTATATGTGTGTGTATGTATGTGTATTTATAGATCTATAGATAAATTGTAATTTGTGTTGTTCCATACTTATATAAAACGAATGTACTATATGTCAATAAACTAATATACAATATATATGGGCTGTTTTTTCTTTTTTGGATTAGCATTTCATATACAGTATGCAGTGGTGGTCAAAATTATTTGAACACTAGTATTTTCACCAGCTAAAAATGGTTTTAAGTCAGTTATCTTTTGCTGTAGTGTGTCAGTAGGAAATATCAGTTTACATTTCCAAACATTAATTTTGCCATTAATTGTAATAATCCAGTGAGATTTTTGTTTTACAGCAGCCAGTGCTCCACACAGAGATCTGATCATCATCTGTTTGTCTGGAATGACATACAAACTGAGAGAGAATAAATCCAGAAGAACTGTGACAACGAGATGCTTCAAGAAACCTACTATTTAATTCAATAGCATGTGTTCTGATTTACATACGAGTGTAAAACCTGAATTGAAATGTTCATTTAGAAATCAGAAACAAGACAAACCTTTTGAAGTTGAAACAGAAGACTTTATTGATTTTAAAAGAATTTATAACTTTGAATGTCAAACTCATTCGAAACACCTGCAGTATCTTCCTCTAGGGCAGTGGTTCCCAAAGTGGGGGGGGGGTCGCGGGACCCCGGCGCAGGGGTCGCGAGATGATTTCTATAAAAAAAGTGGAAAAATATATAGGCCTTATATATTTTTGTTGCAATTAATTTAACCCTTTCGCACGTACGATCACACCGGTGTGATCAGTCTAGGCTGGTCCCTGGAGTGTACGATCACACCGGTCAGTGCATGACGTGAAATTCAAATGTGCTCTCGCGCGTTGGCTGGCGCTGAGCCAGAGACAGGCGCGCTCAGACTCAGAGCTGTCATCACAACTTTTCAGTGTTTTCAACCACATAATATTTATTTTAGGTTTCAGACATATAAGTACTAAAAAGAAACAATACATTTAGAGTTTGTAAAATACACACTGATGTCAAAGGACGAGGCAATAATAATCCTTTCCATTATAATTAGACACGTTTTATGCATATCAGATACACATTGTGTAAGTAACTTTAAAGTTTACTCTATTATTCTCCCAGTTCACCATCCACTTACTTTTATGTTTTTCGTGAGAAGTGGATGAATTCACGTGTTGTAAATCCAACAGATCCGATTCTCTGAACTGCGTCTGCGGCACAAACTAAGATAGCGGCGCCCATCGCGCATACAGCTCAACTAACGCGATCGTTATAAATGTTTTTAAACAACAAAACACTTCCACTTGCATATATTTTGAAAATCGGAATATCAGCTATTTCATTCCATATCTAACAAATTTGTGAATATTTTGAATAAAAAAGGAAAAATGACATAAAAGCAGATCATCATTCATTCAGCTCTGTTGTTTCTGCGGTGTGTCACGTGACAAGCAATGACGCGTCACCATGGAAATCATAAAGTGACACATCTAAATAACGATCGCCTTGAAAAACTCACGCTGGGGGGGTCAGCCAGAATATTTTAAACTTACGTGTGTGAAAGGGTTAATTCAATACTTGTTAAATGGTGTTTGCATAAAAGTCTGATACAAATAAAAAAAATATAATATATATATATATTTTAATTCAATTTGTAATTTTGTCCCAGACATTACGAGATTACGTCAGCGTCAATCACAATCAAGTTACGTACGTACATTACGTGCAGCAACACAACGTATCCCGCTGTTTGCTAAAGTTAAAGGTGTTTTGGAGGCTCCAATAAAAGGGGTTGTTGAGGTGGGGGGGGTGCGGGGTCGCGGGGCAGCAGCGCATTTATCATGGGGGTCGCGGGCTTAAAAGTTTGGGAACCCCTGCTGTAGGGGGCAGTAATACTGGAGACTCTATGGAAGGCTGCGCAAGCAATTTTTGAATGTCAATAGCATGACTTCGGCATCACTTTTGACAATGAAAACTGCTGCAAAATATCATTTATTAAATCTGTAACAAGACACAGCCTTTGTAGCTGAGATAGAAAATCGTATTTATTTGAAACTAATTGATGTATTGGTTTAATTTTCAATATTATGTGTTCTATTATAGTTATGTGGCTAAAACCACCATCAAAATGTTCTTCTAGAAACCAGTAACAAGACACGCCCTTTGAAGTTGAGATGGAATACTGTATGTTTTTAAAAATTAGTGTGTTAACGGATTCAAATTTAATTCAATAGTATGCATCCTGATTTACATATGATAGTAAAAATTGTTGCAGAGATTTAGTTTTTGACGTGACATTCAGCCAAGTATGGTGACCCATACTCAGAATTTGTGCTTTGTCCGAAGTGCACACACACAGAGCAGTGAACACACCACACACTGTGAACACACACCCCGGAGCAGTGGGCAGCCATTTATGCTAGCAGTTGGGGTTCAGTGCCTTGCTCAAGGGCACCTAAGTCGTGGGTATTGAGGGTGGAGAGAGCGCTGTACATTCACTCCCCCCACCCCCAATTCCTGCCGGCCCGAGACTCGACTCAACCCTACCTTTCGATTGGGAGTCCGACTCTCTAACCATTAGGCCACGACTTCCCCTAAAAGATGGCTGTAAGTATTGTTCTTTGTACAAGTAACAAGACACACCCATTTAAATTTACATATCAAACTGAGTGCATTCTAAATTAATTTATTTAAACTTCTGAATGTCAAACTTGGTCAAGACAAGTGCAATATGTTCCTCTAGGGGGCGTAAACTGCACATTCTTTGTAATGCTTTGCAAGCTTTTTCTCAATTGGTACATTTCAATAACTTTTGTTGTGCTACAGTTCTGTGAATAAAACCAACAGCTAAATGTTCTTTTATGAACAAATAATAAGACACACCCCTTTGATTTGAGATTTATTATTTATAGATTTCACAAGTGAAGCATTTAGATGGATTAATTGTGATTTTTTATCTCTTCGTTTTGCACTTTGCAGACAGTCCCTATCCTGCACTTTTACATTGTAAAGTCTATCAGTTATAATTCCTTAAGGCAGATTAAAACCAATAAAACACAATGTGTGTTCTCTTCTACATCTGAAAACAATTACAACACAGTATGTTTCTTGTCATTGTGCTAAATCCTTAAAGAATTATTGAAGATTTCCGAGGCTGAATCTCTGACAAAATGTCAAACGTCAAACGTCGAACCAACTTTATATCGGTTGCACGACTTAAGAAATGTTACTTTGCAGCAAAATCCATCGCAACAAAATATGATAACTTAAATATTTTACGTAACGTTAAAAGGGTTAAAAATAAAGCTAGATTTAAACATTCAGATATGTTGATAACTTACAAAGTAAAGTTAGTGGTGTCTCTACTTTTCCTAATTAACTAATATCAACTATTTCAGAAGTACAACAAAATCAAATAAAATCACTCACCATAAATATTCCTCTGGATTATTATCGCCCACGTGCTGCCTTGTCTTTCAATAAGATTTTTCTTCGGCCGCCTGATGAACACGTCTTCTCAAGTTGTTTCTCCCGCATTAAAAAGTGAACGTTGACTCACAGCAAGGTTGCGCAAAGGTCACGTACTGAGGGGCGTGGTTTAGCACGAGAAAAAAATAATAGCGTTTGTCTGAAAACATGCTGCTAATTCTTTTTAAATGTATGTTTTATTTAAATGTAACAATTCAAAAAAATAAATAAATAAATAACTCTTCCCTAGGCTAATTTTGTTCTGTTCTGTCTGTACAGCATATTACGCAAACTAGTGAGATGAGAGCATTGGCGCCCACTCCTGTTGTTAACGAACTTCACAGTAAAAGTCTTCCTCCAACAAATTAATGCTGCCTTCACGTGCTATCTTAATTTTCCTCCCGCTTTTGAAATTCGTGATTTTGACTTGAGAGGGCGTTCATTTCCATTTTTCTTATTTTTATTTTTTTTAAAGAAACTAGTATTTATCAGAATTCATCAGTATTTATCAGAAAGCACGTGAAGACAGCATAATTTCCAGGGTTCACAATATACTGCTGTGCACAATATATTATTACTACTACTACTACTACTAGGCTACTACTAGTACTACTACTAATTATACATTATTATTGTACATTGTCTGTACAATATATTATTATTCATTAAGTGGTCATGATTTAATTGATGATAATACTATTATTCAATTCAATTCAACTTTATTTCAATAATATATATATATATATATATATATATATATATATATATATATATATATATATATATATATAAACACTATTTTTATTTTACAATAATGTTATTTTACAGTTAAACATTAGGCTCATTTAAGTTATTTAAAAAAAATAATAATAACTAAACCATTTTTCTACTCTGTTGTGTTCTGTCCCATGAACAAATGGTTGCATTTTATTTTCCAAAATTAGTATTTGCTAGTGGGAGGGCAGTTTCTAACTTAACTTAAATAAATAAGTTGGCAGAAGTTTTTTAGGATGAACTTGCAAAACCTTGTTCACAAAACTAAACTTTTTAAGTTTATGGAAAGAAACTTGGTTTAGGTTGAATAAATGTATTAAACATAGTTATACTGACTTTTCCATAGATTTTTGCTGAGCCAACACAACAAAACCAGTAATTTGAACCTTTTTCAAGTTGGGTTTTTTACAGTGAGTGCACTCACCCTCACCACTGGTATGTTCAACCCATAACATTAGTTGGAACAAAATAACATGTTTTTTAGAACAGGCAAGAACACTGCTAAAACAACAAATAAGATAATTAAATTCAGAAATTGAGGATAAGTCTGTATGCAACAGAATAAGCCTCCAAATCTGATGTGGAAAGTAACCTGCTGTAGATAAGACTGTGGAACCCCATGGCTGCAGATGATCCTGAAAATTAAGCGATATAACTTGAATAGTTTTGCTCCAGTATGTTCAATGTTATGCATCATAAACATGCTGAACTTGACATGGATCTGTATAACACACGACATGATTCCTGAGTCACTTTCTCAGCTGTGTGAGATATTTTGTTTGAGAAAGCCTCAGCATCATCCTCTCCAGTTCTTCATCTCTGTAAAACAAAATCAATGCATCAGTAGGCTTTAAGAATCATTATAAGCAAATTTGCATGAATTTTATTAACATACCAGGCTGATCAGAGGCAGTACTGGAAGGAACAAGTGGTGTTGGATTGGAAGCTGATGGTAAGGGCAACAGAGGAGTGTTTAACGTCAGCTGTTTTTGCTGCTGTTTTTAAAAGATACTGCTGCAAGTTACACATTTTGCTGTCTGGACCACACTTCTACTTCATTATAAAAAAACATATTTGTCTCCCCTGGTATCCCAAATTTTCCCTCAAGTGTTTTGTGCTCTTGTTCCAAATCCAACAGTATTGTCATCCTTTGTCAAAACTGGCAATGGATCTGGCCTTTGAGACAGATACCGTTTAAGATCCTCAATTTCCTTAAAGCTTCTTGAGTATTCAAGAAAGGAAATGAGGCTGTCCTTGCAAGGACCCTCTGGGATGAACTGCCAGCTTGACTCTTGGAAAAAAAAAAAAACTTGACTCTCCCGGGGGAAAAAATCAATTTTCTTCATAATGCTGCTCTAAAATCATGGCCATATAAAAATACTTATATATAATAAGAAAGTTATCAGCAGCAGTTATATATATAAAATAGTTATTTTAAATTGCCATAATATTTCATAATATTACAGTTTTTTAGCTAAATAAATGAGCCTTAGAGCATAAGAGACATTACATTTATTGTAGTGTTTAATAAATTTGTGTTATTTAACATTTATTATCTATCTATTATCTAAAAATAGGGCACAATCTACTGTTAATAAAGAATTTTCTGTATTGATTTTTTACAGGTGTTACGCATTGTAATTAGTGTTTTTGAGTTACAACGGAATAATGGATAATGTCCTGGAAAATTTCTAACATTTTCATTTTTTGAGATATTTTTTACAGTGTACTAACTGATCAACAATCACAGGTACAAGCTGCTAACAAGATGTATCATAAATTAACAATTATTAAATTATTAAATTTTTGTTGTTTTTGTTATTGAATTTAACAATTGCAAATAATCTGCTAGTCATCTTTGGGTTCCTCTTTTTGTGTAATTTAGATGAAAAAATGTGCCCCTTTTATTGTTAAAGTCACTTTTCAAAAGTGACCAAATAAATTTTTAAAATAGCTAAATTCGTTGCTAGGTTACTTTGGAAGAAAAAGTTGCTAAATCCAGCAACAAAAGTGCTAAGTTGGAAACAATGAACAAACGTCATCACATTTAATATGGCACATTTACAAGCACACTGCAGCATGTTATCTTTGATGTCTATTAAAGCAATATTAAATAACAGAAAAAAAAAAAAAATAGTTTCTGCTATGGCATTTTCTGGAAAAATATGCATGAACAAAATCAAGAAAAAAAACTGCATCTGCACTCAAATATGACAGCTGGGAATTTTAAATAGAATTTCACCTATTAGATGTTAAAAAATGGCAGTTACTTTCAGTATGTAATTGGACAAAATGTATTTAAACATGTATTCCACCAAGAATTTAACTCTGAATACCTATATTTGTCTGTACATTTCTATGCACTTTTGTCACTTCAGAAACAGCATGGGAATAGGACTCTTATTACGATCTCACGATGTGACGTCACAGCGCTGCGACGCGTTCCTGCATCTGTTGTGATTCGGCTAAAGAGAGGTTTGTTTATAAACATTTAAATGATTTAAATCGATGCAAACCTTTCCATTTTTAATTTATTTTTTGAAGTGATGTATTATTATAGAATGTAACACTGTAATGCATTATTTAACGTTAATGGACGTTAATTTGTGTGAATAAAGCGCCACTCATGAGTAACAGGAAATGTGCGTCTCATTTTCGCTCCCTATATCGTCAGCCAGTTTGTAGTAAACACGATTTCGGTCACTGTCAAGTGGTTCTGAGAGAAACTGAGCTTAAACTCCAAGTCATTTGAATCAGTTGTTTAGTGAAATGATTTATTTATGAGAATCGCTCGAATCACCGCAGCTGACGAGACCCGCTGCTCAAAACAATGTAAATGAAACGAGAACAACAAACATGACAGCTTTTACAATCAATCTGCATTTTTTTTTATAAATGTGTAATCCATTAAATATAATCTATGAATCAATAAATACCAAACATACATTATAAATGGCTCATTAGGCCTACTGAGCCGTTTATGATGCATGTTTGGTATTTATTGAACCTTCTATATAATTTGTGTTCTTTTATAAATGCTAGTTTTGAGAGTTTTTGTGTAGTTTTTTTTTTTTTTTTGGCCATGACCAAATATTACCGATTTCATACCATTGCAATGACTACTGAACTAGGGAGCTGATTGAGACACACAGAATTAGTTTGGATTTATTTCTCTTTCTGTTAATTATTTAAATCTTAAACAGGACAGAGTGATCAAACACACCGAAAAACTCCTGTTGAAGCACTATGGCGTTTATTAAAGAGGAGTGTGAAGACATTAAGATTGAAGAAGCATTCAGGGTGAAACAAGAAGATACTGAGGAACAGACAGGTTGGTTTTTTATCCTCAAAGCTGAACTCAGTCATTTGATCATTATTAAAATGTCAACATACATTAAAATGGTGTTTTGAAGAATGTTATGTGAATGGCCTAATTAAACCAGTTTTATTTGACATGGAGGGCTGCCTCATGTGGACAGACATGTTGAGATCACATGACCAGACTAATACAAATATACAAAATTCAATCCAAATACTGTTACATTCAAGTGCACATGAGAACATTCTTCTTCCAAATCGGAAAATTATTATTTTTTCAACATGTAACATATACATTTAAAATAGTGTGGAAATAAAAACATCTTTAAAGGGTTTTCTAATACATATTTCAGTAAGAGACATTATTTACGTTATATTAAGCCATACAAATCTTAAAACCCAGAGATCCCTTTAAGTCCTAAACAGTGTCAGGGCCTTTTACCTTAAGGTGCAATATTTGCCCACATGATTTGATCTCCAGAGATATTTTAAAAGTTCAGTTTTCTAATTAAATGTATGTGTCATTTGTCATGTTATTTAATATAATCAAATTAATTTAGAATAAGACACAATGAAATCTTTACAATTCACTTGTTGTACAAAAGCTGAACCTGAAGTGACATTTCATTGTGTTTACACAGATTTTATAATGTAATGCAGAGGTGACATAAGAGCATTTACACTCCAAATACAACTGCATAAATAAAGTTATAAGATAAATGTTTATTAGCAGTCATTAGCGGCGTTTCCCTTGTCAGGCCGAAAGCGAACATGTTGGTTTTATAGAGAAGTGGTCATTTACAAAGGTAGTGTTGTAGTCAAGACCACCTAAACTAAGACCAAATCAAATTCATCTGAAAGATCCACATTTACTGCCTGAGAATATCTTGTATTTCGTCAATACATACATTTAGAATAATAGCACAATGTAGATCTGTTACCAATCAAATTAAATTGCTAACAACAAAATCTAAATTGGCACAATAGTTGCATCTGAATAGGTACAATTAAAATTGCATAAATATTGTTGAGATTAATGTTTTAAAAAAAATATACTAGAATTACATAAAAAAAAATTAATATAGAAATATGATAGAAAAACTAAAACCGCCAATAAGCTAGGTGGCAGCAAATCAGTTAATACAAAATACCACTGTGTGCTAGGGGTGGACAATAATTCAGTATCAATATATATTGCTATATATATATATATATATTTTAAATAACGGTGATATGATTTTGAAACACGTTTACGATTTTACAATATACATTACAAGTGTTTCCCATACATTAATTTATTTGTGGCGGTTGACTTCGTTGAATAAACATGAGCACTGCACGTTTCAAAATCAAAACGCAGCATGCATGTTTTATATAAATGTTTCTCTGAAGTAGGGCTGCCCTCAACTAAAGATTTTTCTGGTCAACTAGTAGTCGTTCATTTTAAGCGTTAGTCGACTATTAGTCACACTTTTATTAATAAACCATATAAATCATAATAATGAGCCTTCAATTGCCTACATAGCCTAAATAGCACTCAAGCGGACGCAATAAAGGCTTGCCACAGCACACCGGCAAATATAGTAATTATGAATGTGTTATGGAAAAATAGCAAGTGCACTGCATAAACATTGTAATAATTGATTGTTGCACTAGTGCTTTCTGTTTTCGGTTTTAGAGATGGAATCAGCGACACTCCTCATCTCTGCAGTAGTGTATAGGCTTGTATGCATGTTTCATACGGATTACATAATCTGAGAATATTTGTTTTCTATTTGAATTTGTTCATTTAAAAGTTTCATGCTGTATATATATTTTTCATGTCTGTAATAAGGCAAAAATACACAGATTTTCGAAGTGATGCACGAGAAATAGGCAGAAAGCGTATCCTGTTTGCTTGAATTATTTTACAAAAGCACGTTTTGTTGTTATTCTGAGTGCACACGAATAAACTTAGAGTCTTTACAGATACAACAGATGCATTATTCTTATCTGTATGACCAAAAATGACTTAAGTATTTTAAGAGCAAATGATTGCACTGGCACCTCCATCTGTCCTGCAGTAACCCAAGCGTGCTACTGTTCAGCTTCCACTCTCCACACAAACATGTGAACAGCGTAGGGCTGGGCGATATGGCCAAAAAATTATCTCAATTTTTTTTTCATGTCTGTCGATATCGATAATTATGACTATAAATGTAACATTTTTATTACTTTCAAGATTTTTGCTTCCATGTGAAATCAGATGGTTAATTGTGGTTCTCATCTATTCTTTATGGTCAGAACATGAATTCTTCACACTTCGCCAGTCATTTTTCCTTAAAGGAGCCATGTGTAATGTCTGGCAAAAAAATCAAGTCATACTCCACATTCCATACCAGATGGGGGCAGTATGCCTCAATAAAGTGAATTGGTCTACTCTAGAGTAACAAACGAGAAACGGCATAGTCTCTATGCTCCGCCCCTACCTTCACAACAACCCTAGAGCCATAGCCGAAGCCTAAAGGACGTTTTGCCTCCAGAGGAACGTTGGGTGATGTCAAGTGATTTTGAAACATGACATCTTCAAGCTACTCCCCTTCACCTTTACCAGTGAATATGTTCATATTCGTTTTGTTCATATTACATTTTGAATTGTATATACACATTATTTGAATTAAATTAATTTGACAGACAGCATTCTGTCAACATCAGACAGCTGATGTTGACCAAGCTAGCGCCAACCAATGTAACCAGAGCTGCCAACTCTCAAGCATTCACCGTGAGACACACGCAATTGACTCTTTTCACACGCTTTCAAAAACTTGACCGCTCTGAATATAGTGAGTGAGTGCGCGCGCTCTCTCTCTCTCTCTCTCTCTCTCTCTCTCTCTCTCTCTCTCTCTCTCTCTCTCTCTCTCTCTCTCTCTCCCTCCCTCCCTCCCTCCCTCTCCACAGATCGGATCTGTGGGTAAGTTATAGCTAGCTTACTATCAAACGCAGCTACGGTTAGCCATCGCTAACATTAGCACGTTTATCGAACAGCCTTCGATACATTTCTATGTTATAACTTCCCGAAAAAAATACGCAAACATATAAAACAAACTTCTAGCGAAATACTAACAGCATCTTACTTACCAATCCAAAAGAAATGTTGCAAGTTCGGAGTCGAAGCTCATTTCTTTCAAGTCCATCAGTTGTCTCCAGCGATGGAAAGCAGTGCCGATGTTTACTCTGTTTCGGCTCCTTTTCTTATCGGATTTGATTTGTGATTCCGAGCGCGGTTGCTTGACATCAGCTTCAAGTACGCCCACAAGCCGTGCGAGTTATTCATGTATTGCAGGTTGGCTGGTGGTTATGTTGCCCGCATATCGCCTCCCATGGCCGAAACTGGTATTACGACACCTGTCGGGCCGTGGCTAGTAATGCTAATGCTAATTAAGGTTGATATCTCTGCAGCACTTTAACTTGACATTTTTTTAATGACATCATCGCCCTTATTTCTTCTCATTCTTTTGATGCGTGTAGGTCATTTTTTGGATATTTTTACCTAAATTTTTACACATGGCACCTTTAACAAAACAAATATCTTAACAGAAAAAAATAATTTCTTAGTTCTGCATGTTCTAGTAATGCGTAATATTATTTTAAGTCAAGAAACAAGTTTGTGTTGCCTGATAATATTAATTACATTTTAATTAACATTTAATTAACTTTTTTTTGCCTCTTAGAAATACACATTTGATAGTAGCTTGAGTTAGGATGCAGGTGTAGATTTATGTTCATTATCAAAATCAGTAATATCTGTAAACATTGTAGCAATCTCATTTTTATATGGTGAAACGTAATTATTCTGACTGTTTAAGGTGTTTTTTTAACCATTGGTCTTCCATAACATACATTTAGATCACAGTTAAAACCACAAATATAGCACCTCAATACCATGGTAAAAAAAAATTAATATCGCTTGTAGGTATTTATGAGAAACAGTAGTCTAAATACATTTATAAATGCATAAACGCTGTACATGAATACAAAGAAAAATCCAAAGATGAGCATTTATTAGAAATAAAAACTGTTATAACATTATACACTATATCATTCAAAAGCTTGGAGTCAAATTAATACTTTTATTTAGCAAGGATGCTTTAAAATTTATCAAAATTGATGATAAATACATTTATATTGTAACAAAAGATTTCCCTTTCAGATAAATGCTGTTCTTCTGAACTTTCTATTCAAACCTGAACCTTTTCAACATAATAATAATAATAATAATTATAATAATAATGAATGTGTTAAAGCAGCAAATTAGAATATTACAATTATTTCTGAAGGATCATGTGACTGAAGTAATGATGCTAAAGATTCAGCTTTGAAATCACAGGAATAAATGACATTTTAAAATATATTCAAATAAAAAAAACAGTAATTTTAAAAAGTTAAAAATATTTCAAAATGTTTTTGCTGTACTTTAGTTCAAATAAATGCAGACTTGGTAAGCAGAAGAGAATTCTTTAAAAACTTTTGACTGGTAGTGTATGTTATAGTTTGCTTTATAAAAATTAAATTATTAATTTTAAATTATAAAAATTACTTTATAAAAGGTAAAGATATTAATATTAACAAGGTGAGTGTGAGAATTTTATGTTCATTTGACGGTGATTTCAAATTTCTTGTTTGTATAAAATCTAAATTCAAATAAAAGTTGAACAAATTTCTATGTGCTTTTTTTTCTCTCTCTAAAATATTATAATGTTTTATAGGAGGAGGTTTCATAGACTTGGCAAACTCATTTTTCAGATGTTTGTAGGTACAGACATCCGTTGTGCTCATTCTTGGCAGTTTTTCTGAGGTTTTTTAATATTTGTCATTATCGATATTGGAATTATATCGTATCGACCGAAATTAATATATTGTTATATAAATTTTGGCAATATCGTCCATCCCTACTGTGTGCGGCTTGGAAATGCACAACAGTTCTGCTATGGATTTGTTTAATGCAATGGTATTAAAATAAATCAAATTAGAAATAAGTTTTTGATTGGGTTTGAAGCAGGAAGTTTTACATCCAGTCACATTAATGATGTTAACAAATAAATCAGACAATGCATCAGCAATTTAGTGATATCCCCGCAGTTGTGGTCTTGACCAGTCTTGAAATAAAAATCTAGAGTCTTCTTACCGTTTCCCACTGAGTGCAAGTCGAAAAAGAGAGGCGAATCGCTGGTGAATGGTGCTTTCACACCAAGCACAAACCGATTGATTGCTTTCTGCTAATTCACACCTGCACGTGAGGTGGTGCTGACCAGCAATGCATTTTTATTTAGATATGTATCTCGTATATGGTCCGCTGCTCAATATACAGCATTAAATTAATATAAATAAAGTTTTGTTTTACACCAGAAACACGTCTATAACACTTACAAGTTACATCTACAATTTAAATAGAGATACAATTAGCATCAAGCTACATATGAATTTTTTTTTTTTTTTTTTTTTTTTTTTTGCTTAAAACCATCATCGAGTGCTTGTAATAACTTTATTCTATAATACAGTCCCTCCAGAAAAACGCGATTATGCGATCGCCTGATTTCATGCATAATCAGCCAAAGGCCGCATATTTATGCGGGGGTCGCATTTTTTCAAATACGCCGCACTTTCGCCGCATAAATTGCTGATTTCAGCAAGCAAAATATGCGGGGCTAGCATGATTTCATAATCCCTGTATTTTCATTGCAAAAAGGTCACATATATCTTAGCAGAAAGTTGAAATATTTTGCGTTTACTTCACACAAGTAAAGCGCCATTATTTTCCCCCATTGCCATGGGAACCTTATGAAGTGACGTAATTCCACGATGTGAACATCATCTGCAAACCCCGCGGTGAAACCAGGGTGAAACCATGATGTAAATAATTTACGTTGAATTAATAATTAATATTTGAATTAATCATTTTAATTTAAAATAATTTATGTTGCAGTAAGAGATTGCACTTTGTGCATTGGAAGCACTTAATTTAACAGAAGATGTGTGTTTTGTATAGCTACCTCTGTAAAACAGGAAGCACACATTTGATTTTTTTTATATTTTATTTATACATTTTTACAGAAGTTTCTGAATATTCTGAATATTTAAAGCTACAGAACTTGTTTGATTCAATGTTTTGTAAGTTTGAGCCATGTGTTAATTTAGGTCTGAAATATAACAGAATGAGAACTTTAATATTCTGTGATTTAGTATGCTTGCTTATCATAGGAAGTAATAAGAAATGACTCTTTACATTAAGGTAGGGAGTAGCATTTTTTTTTGTGTATTTTATTTTTTTTGTATTTTTTGTAAGTTCGCGGTTTTTGATAGTTTAAGATTTTTAATATATTAAGATTGTTAAATTGTATTTTTTATTACATCGCATTTTAAAATCAAGGATTTTTGCCCGCAACAATCACAAAAAAAATCCGCATTTTTCTGGAGGAACTGTATAATAGGCAGACCTACACTCTTTGTATGTTTTATAATGAATTGAATGTGACACTGGCTTGCCATTGGATGGCCCATTTAATAATGGAGTGACAGGGAAAAAATCGACACACAGGATGAAAAAATCCTTGCTTTTTCGCGCTGCGAATGATCGCGCCTGGTGTGAATAGCCTATTTTCATCTTCTGGATTTAAAATTTACATCGTGTTGATGTCACAATTTGTGATGTGGCAAAGGACTATAGTACATCGATGACGTGTCAGTGTCTATTAAATTATTCATGAGACTGCGTATATTTTTATTCCTATGAGAAGACACTTCGCTTAATTATTCACAACAGCATGTGTTGATTTGCTATGACAGATGCTTCAGAGTGAGACTGCGTACATTAACAAAGAGAAACATTCATGGATCGAAGTAGAGTCTTTGTTTTTGCTTTGTAATAAGAGTTTGGCACAAACCCAATTCATTCATTTAGTGAGTGAAACCGTTTTTACATCTTCATGACACAATCTGTCAAAAGGCTTATATTGACGCCACAGAGTAAGCCTTAAAATTTATCAGAGGTGCAACAGCATGATCATATATGTTTTCGTTGTAGAGTTCAAATGACTGTGTATTCATTTGTATTTTTAACTGGATGGCAGTGAAATAAAATAAAAAAGAAGAGGAAGAGTTGTTGCCATGCTGTCAAAACTAGGGGTGCACGAAAAAGTCTATTCAATCGTGAATCTGTCTCGAAAACGTAATGAACCATGACACCACTGTCGTATTGAACCGAACTGTGGATTTTGTGAACCGTTACACCTTTAATTAGACGCTAACATAAGCAGTAGCATTTACAAATAACAGCATTTCTAAAAGTATTAGACAGTAACAAACAAAAAAAACATACCATTCTGAAACATCCTGTAAGAGTTGTGCTTGCACAGGTTCTGTGCAATCCTCTTCACTAATATTCTCTGGGTCACAATCAAGCTCAAATTGATCAGCAATATTGATGACGTCATTGTTACAACACAACCAGAGCACATGCCACTGAGGTGAGGTGACATTTCTGAAAGTGCACTAGACGGTTTAGCGGATAACAACACACTGGGCCAGCTAACCAATCTGAGCCCATTGCGTATTTCTGAGGGAGGGGCTTCATAAAACCAGGAAATCATCAGAGCGTTCAAAAATAAGTTTTTTTTTGTTTTTTTTACAAAGCTTGTTAGACTGCACCCCATAAACACAATCAAGCCTTGAAACGTATGACATACTAAGTCGAAATTGTGAGTTGAAAAAGTTGAAATAATGAATTTAAAAGTCACTATTATGACTTAACTTTATATTGGTTTTGACACGACAAGCTAGTGCTCTAATGAATTGTTAAGAGGAGGCCTATGTGGGACATTTTAAAATGAATTGGCTTAAAACAGTTCGGAGCAAAAAGTTAAGATACACCCCTTATTAATAAAGCTTACTGATTACAGACAAGCAGAATATACCCCAGAATATAGCAAGCTTAATGGCTTTTATTTGTCTCTTTTCACTTTAGATTTGATGTCGCTGAAAGAGGAGTATAATTTACCGAATGAAAAGGAAGAGAAACATCAGTTTGAGAAGCATCGTGATTCTATACCTAGAGAAAAATGTTTGCCACAGACTGAAAAGAAACCCCGAAAGTTACGGGATCTTCCTCCATTAATCTGCTGTCATTGTGGAAAGTATTTCAATCAACATGGAAACCTTACAGTCCATCTGAGAACTCATTCTGGAGAGAAGCCTTTCACCTGCCAAGAATGTGGAAAGCGTTTTACTCAAAAAGCACACCTTAAAGTCCACATGAAAGTTCACACTGGAGAAAGCTCTTTCACCTGCCAGCAGTGTGGAAAAATTTTCAACAGAAAAACAAACTTTATATTTCACATGAGAGCTCATACTGAAGAGAGCTCTTCCACGTGCCTGCAGTGTGGAAAAAGATTTAGCAAAAAAGGAAACCTTAAAGATCACATGAGAATTCACACTGGAGAGAAGCCTTACACATGCCCTCAGTGTGGAAAGAGTTTTAGCCGAAAAGGAAATCTTAGAGACCACATGAGAATTCACACTGGAGTGAAGCCTTACACTTGCCAACAGTGTGGAAAAAGTTTCAGTCAATCTAGTAACTTTAAAATTCACATGAAAATTCACACTGGAGAGACCTCTTTTAACTGCCAACAGTGTGGGAAAACTTTTGATCAACAAGGAAACCTTAAAAACCACATGATAATTCACACTGGAGAGAAGCCATTCGTGTGTGATCAGTGTGGAAGGAGTTTCAACCTAAAAGGAAATCTGAAAGTTCACATGAGAGTTCACAGCGGAGAGAGCCCTTTCACCTGTCAACAGTGTGGAAAAACTTTTACACGAAAAGGAAGCCTCAAAGTCCACATGAGAGTTCACACTGGAGAGCAGCCTTTTATATGCCTTCAGTGTGGAAAGAGTTTTCCACATAAGAAAAACCTTAAATCCCACATGAGAATTCACACTGGAGAGAAGCCATTCACATGTGATCAGTGTGGAAAGAGATTCAGATATAAATTTACCCTTAATCACCACATGAGAATTCACTCAACAGAAAATTGTATTAAATGTCATAAGTGATGAAGGGGTTTCGGAGACAGGAATCAGCTTAAGAATCATGAGAAAAATTCACATTAGATCGAGGCTTTTCATGTGCCATCATCGTGGGAAGACTTACATAAACAGATCAGTCCTTGAGATTCACTTGAGAGTTCACACTAGACAGAAGCCTTTCATCTGGCCTTAGTGTTGGAATAAGATTCAAACTTTAAGCAAACATTACCATTCACATGAGACCTCACACTGTATAGTGGCCTTACACATACCTTCAGTGTGAAAAGGTTTTGCAAATCAAACTGACTTGAAATGTCATTTGCTGACTTGTTCTGGAATAAAATTGTACTGTTCCTCATTGAGGCATAAGGTTTATGAAATACAGGAGTTTCAGAAATTACCTGCATATTCACTTTGATAGAAAACCATATTTATCACATCCAAAGATACATCTAAAGTGTCATTGTGAAAATTCTCAATACAAATATAAACAATTTGATATGAAACTGAATCTTTTTCTGAATTGAATTTTCCATTTCTGACAATTCATACATCACATGTCCCATTTGGAAGCTACTAACACTAACCCAATTCACAGGTGAATTCCAGTGACTCCTTGCCATGGTAGCCTTTTGGCTTGCTTAGTTGGGGACAGTTAATATTTGGCAATATTATCGACTTTATTGCACAGACACTATTGGAAGAGAACTGAACTGAGCTGGATGATGACATCACTGAATCAACGATGAACTGACCGTAACTGAACAATTGACTGTTTACTATTGCATTGTATTCTTTTTAGAGTTGCTTTATAGCAGAATTTGTTTTGTTTTTTGGCATCATTGGAAAAAAATGTTTTCCTGTTGAACACTGTAAATCTGCTTTGACATAATCTGAATTGTATAAAGCGCTAAATAAATAAAGGTGACTTGAATTAGGTTTACTTAAAGGGGTCATCAGATGCCCATGTTGATATGATTCTTTAGGGTCTTAATGAAAAGTCTGTAACATAGTTTGGTTAAAATTTCTCAATGGTAGAGTAAAAAACACCTTTTTTTACCCTGTCAAAAACAGCTCTTTTCTGAGCAAGACGTTTTGTAGCATTTTCCTTTAAATGTTAATGAGCTCTGCTGACCCCACCCCTCTCTGAGAGATGGTAAACATAGACCAGAACACAGATCGGGGGCGCATTCCCTTCAGAAACAAATGTAATTCACTGCGTCTTCAGCGGCTCAGATGTCGGGAGTAAATGATGTCTATGTTCATTATCACATCCAACAACAGAATACCTCAATCACTTAGGAGTCATTCTTGTGTACATCTGCTCCGGTGGTGAAACAATGGCAGACTGATGACAGCTCACTCAGGGGTCTAAGGTAAGACGCCAGTCCAGTCTGTGCTGAAACACTACTGTCAATCAAACTATCGTGGGAGGGGCCTGTCTGTGTGATGTCGCAAAGGCATCAGAGATTAATTTGATTTGAGAAAGAGATAAAGATTTTAGTAGATTTAAAAAAAATGTAAAAAAAAATCACTGGGTGGATTTTTTTTATTATTTTAGGGTGGTCTTGTACACACACTGCTAACACATTTCAGTTCAAACAACTTGTAAAAGTGTATGTAGCATCCGATGACCCCTTTAAGGGTTTTGCAGAAAATAACTCTTACATGTTGCCACCTTTATGGGAAATGTCCAACCCAGTCTCACGGCAGTTCGTGATATAGTCACGAAATTTAATCTATTGATTCGTGTTCATTGACACAAATTTTCCTCTTTTTTCGTGTCACTCAGCACGAATTTCCATCTAATGTATTTCAATAGGAAATATCTCTCATGCCTGTAGAAGTGTATAGACAGATTAACTGACACTTTGTGTAAAGCCGAGGTCTCGCTTTATTCACCTATACAATTGCCTTCTTAATTCCGTGTTCTATCTATCTATCAATCTAACTATCCATCATTTTCTGTCTCTACCTCTCGCAATGCCAGGGAGGTCTACAAAAAAGATTTGTCCCTTTTGTCAGGCTATTTTATTTTGCGCGCAGAAGATCTGTTTGAATTGTAAAAAGTAGCAGCCTCTGAAGCAGCGGCTCAAGAAGAAGGTGAACCATCCTTTAAACAAGTGTCTTATTCTCTCCCCAAAAGAGAGCAAGCTTTTGGTAATGATGGGAAGAGCACAACACATGTATGTCAAATTCCAGCTTACCACATTACCCACAAACCTACAAAATTAGATTGTATGATTCAAACAGATTAATACTTCAAATATAGAGGTTAACCATGAGTTTAAACTGCACCTGTTTTAAGTAAGCAAAACATAACACTTGTTTAATTTGCACAGGTTGGACCAAGGATTCCAGTGGCAATGATGATCAGCTGATTATGCTGCACCTCACACCCTGTGACCCATTGGAGAACACAAGCAGCCGTGAGGAGGTGAGGACCACACGGGGAAGAGACAAGGAACATGCTGGTCGAGCAGATGAGCATCACGGAGGGACAGGTGGAGCAGACGAGCACTACAGTGGAGCAGATGAGCACTACAGTAGAGCAGATGAGCACTGCACTACAGTGGAGCAGATGAGCACTACAGTGGAGCAGGTGGAGCAGATGAGCACTAGAGTGGGGCAGGTGGAGCAGATGAGCACTAGAGTGGAGCAGGTGAGCACTAGAGTGGGGCAGGTGGAGCAGATGAGTACTACAGTGGGGCAGGTGGAGCAGATGAGCACTACAGTAGAGCAAGCGACCATTATGTAGGGGCAGGTGGAGCAGATGAACACTATGGAGGGACAAAGTAATAAGGAGAGATTTAAAGAGTTTCAGTTTAGATTTGTAAAGGCTTGAAGTATTTGAACCATGGGTTACCGTAACATTACTCAACTTCTAGTGTTTTTTTCCCCATAGAGCTTTATGCAGGTAAGGGCTGAATGATTTATTTTTTCAGCATCGACATTACAATGTGTGCATGTGAAATAGTCACATTGCAGGATGCATAATGCCAAGTAGGGGAAAATAACTCAAACACGTCATGCTTTCTTTTTTGCTGCATGATACTAAAGTAAAACTTACAAGGTTCTCAATTTCTATGGATAATCTGCAAGAAAAGTCCATCTGAAATTATATAATTAGATGATATCTATCTGCACTTAGGGATGTTGGAATGAATTTTGTGAGTCTATCATAAATCTAAAAAAAATACTAATTGAATGCTGAAAGTACTATTCCTATGTTTTTGTTTTGTTTTTTCGTACACTTATATGTCAGGGGCATTGTTGTTGCGCTGTTAAAGCTTGGATAAGCAATGTTAGAGTAACCAGCCAGAGCACCTAGATTTTGAAAGTATCCAACTGAAAAAAATCCTATCAGGGCTTGCACCAAAGTAACTCCCCCAAAACACATTTGTTAATAATGTCTGTTTTAATAGTGGTGAATGAGACATGAGGTAGGATAGTATATGGTTAGTGCACCAGCAGCAGTCAGACAGAGCTGACTACTTTCTGTCTGACTACTGCTGGTGTTTCTGTCTGACTACTGCTGGTGCACTTACCATATCAAACTCCTACCTCATGTTTCATTCACATCTATGAAAACAACACACATTATTAACAAATTCCCTCTGAAACAAAATAAATAAATACAGCAACCATGGTGTAACTTCAGGCTCTTCAGCTTCCTAACGTTAGTTCACTGCTGGTTCAGCAGCATAAGTTGGTCCCTCGGTGATGTGTCAAACTTGTATGGACTCTATTGCAGGCACACACTCCCGATGGTAGCTGCCAATGTTAATATGGTGGAAAAGGCCCACTGCATATTACAGATCTTCGACAAGGCTACATTTCAGAATTTACGATATTAGGCTATGCCACACTACCATTTACCCACCCATGCGTTCCCTGAACAAGTCAGCAAAGGATCAGCACTTGTTAAAACAAATTGTGATTATCACAAACAGTATGGGCATAAGCAAGAAAACAAAACGCGTGGGGTTAATGAATCAACCCTAATTCAGTCGCAAAAAAAAAAAAAATGCATGTACTTTACACGTATTAGTACATGTACTGCTGCACTTGTGTGATGTTGTGATCTTGATGTATTTGAAATAATATGTTTAAGCTTTATTTGGTATATGAGTAATTTTCTTTCTCAAAACCCACTGCTGTCTTCACAGGATCAGCCATGGGCACAGTTGATCTCAGTTACAAAAAGAAAAAGTCAGGTATGTGAATAATGTTTGTAGAGTAATTATTAGTGTTTCTGGCAATTATGGATTACCATAGCTCATTAGTCAGGCAGATTTTCTTAGGAAATTTAATTAATTAAATTGAATTTAAAGGAGACCTATTATGCTCATTTCAAGTTCTATATTTTAATTCTGATACTCCACTAGAGTAATTTTGCATGATCCTCAGTTACAAAAAATCCTTGTTTATCTTATACTGGGCCTTTATGTAGGCACTAATTGTTTGTCAGAAACAAGCCATTTTAGATGGAGCCTTCTAGAAGCCTATATGGTTACTATTCTAATGAGCCTGCATGTTATGTAAATTATGGAGCCAAATATAAACAGCTTGTTTGCACACATATTTACTATAAGAGAGAGGATGGCCTTTTCTCATATTTGGGGGGTCTCTAGCTGCACCTGGGACACATACACTCATGGACAAAAATATTGGCACCCCTGCATTTCTGTCAGATAATAAATTCACTACTTCTCCCAGAAACTTGCTGCAATCACAAATTGTTTGTATTGGAACAACACAAAAAAGCAGAAGAAAAAAAAGCCAAATCTGAGACATTCTACACAAATCTCCAAAACTGTACTGGACAAAATTGACGCCCACATCTTAATATTTGGTTGCACATCCTTTGGAAACAGTAACTTAAATCAATCGCTTCCTGTAACCATCAGTGGGTTTCTTACAACTCTCTCCTGGAATTTTGGACCAATCTTCTTTCGCAAACTGCTCCAGGTCTTTCAGATTTTAAGGGTTTCTTCTCGAGATCTATAGACAGGTGCTCTATGGGATTTTGATCTGGACTCATTTCTGGCCACTTAAACCTTCCAGTGCTTTGTCTTAAACCATATTTTGGTGTTTTTTGAAACATGCTTTGAGTGATTGTCCTGCTTTAAGACCCATGACCTCTGACGGAGACCCAGCTTTATGACATACATTGCCCCAGGCCCGTTTATTTTATTTATTTATAGGTTTTTGTTTATTTTAATAGCAATATCCGGCAACATTGCATCGCCGGCATTAAACTGGCAGTAATCGAAAAAGTCCATGGACAGGTCATTGCTGACAAGATATGACATTTGGTAAGGAAAAAAAAACATAATAATAATATATATATATATAAATATCGTTAGCCTCATAGCATAATTGCCTAAGTCATATTTCAATGTTTTTGGTAAACAAGAAAAAACAAATTTTTTAGAAATCACATTGTTATTTTTTATTGATATTATAACAGTACATTCAACCAGATGTGTGAACAAGTATGCAAAAAGAAAAAGATCCATCATCAATCGCCTAACCAATAAAAATGACTTAGGCATTTTTTCTCTTACATAAAAAATGCAAACATAACATAACAAAAGTTGTTTTACTCTCCTAAATATAACCAAGATGTGTAACTTGTGAACCCTAACCAAGTTGTTTCTTATTAATGTCTAACCTTAACCACTGTTTTCCTTTTCCACCCTTAATTTGAAGTTCCACTTAGGTGCTGTGCAAACATAACATAACCAAAGTTTTTTTATTCTCCTAAATATAACCAAGATGTGTAACTTGTCAACCCTAACCAAGTTGTTTCTTAATGTTTAACCTTAACCACTGTTTTTCATTTTGTTTCTTTCCCACCAAGTTCCACTCAGGTGTTGTGCACACTCATTTTCACACTGTCTATTGATGAGGGAGGTTGTCATAGTACTGGTGGGCTACTCTTGGTAGTACTGGTTTCATTGCCTGCAAGTCATTGAATTTCCTGAGAGTAATTGGCAGTTGTCAGCCAAGTACTGGAGAGCCCGGAGGTGGGGTCACCAACTTTTTTACCTTGTCGAATATTGGTGACGTAGGCCCCAGATAACTTCATGAAGTCATTGTGGTATAGCTGGGTCACCTTGTATGGGGATGGATGTATTCGTGCAGTCTCAAAGATGACAATGTAATCACGTGGAGTGTGAATATCTTTGACGATGCGCCGCTCAATGAGGCTATGCATGGAGTCACACTCCATTTGTGTGTGGCCAGCAACCAGAAACTTTTGCTCTATGGTGACACCATGCTTCATGGCCAGATGAAGGTAGGTGTTGCTGATGGCACCACACCGATTTTGATATCCACAGCCATTACTCCAGACAATGACTTTCTCAATGTTTCCATTGGCCTCTAGGATTGATTCGAAGTGTTTGGACTGCAGATGGGCAAAAACCTCACTGCTGAGGGAGCCTTCATGCTCTTCCCAAGCGTAACAATATCCATCTTTGTTGTTCATGTTGAAGCAAGTAAAGTTGTGCATCTGTAATTTAGTTTTGTAATACATTGTACTTGCTTTTGTCTTGGGGCACAGAAGAACGCATTGAAGGTCCATTGTCCACACTGAAAGTTTGTCACTGGATTCCTTTTTATCCTTAGCTTTTTCAGCTTGAGCCTGAGCCTTTAATTTCAAGTGAGTAGTAAGGGTATCCTCATCTGTATTTCCCACCTTGGCACTGACACATACATCACACTGGGTTTTTTTTTGGTATGAACACGGAGTAATTCTGCTCACTGAACACATTTCGAAAATATGTCTCACTCACAGCACGCGCTCCATTTTCACCAGCAGCTTTCTGATATTCCTTGTGAAGATCACTTAGAACTGTTCCCGGCTCCAGGAACTTCTTTTCCTGATAGGAGGGAACCTGACGGCAGTAATGGGATGGGACTGTAGCCAGTCCAGAGAGCCATTCTTTCAGGAAGGTCTGGTCAACATCTGATATGGGCACACATGGGCCAGTCTTGTTGATCTTGGGTTTACACGGATCAGTTTTGCATTTTAACCATGATCCGATGGTTCTGGGGGCGATACCAAGTGTTGAACAGAAAAGATTCTTACACACAGGTAGTTTACGTCTATCTGCCAGTTGCAGGTGGTATAATAGGGACGTTGTTCTCCTTGATGCAACACCACCTTTCTTCTGTTTTATGGGCACATATTGGACTAGAGTCTGGATATACAGCTTGCGTGTCTCCCAGAAAGGCATGGACCAGAAATTGTTGAAGATATCTGTTCTATGCTCTTCAGTCAGTAGTTCACAACTTCGTTTCTCTGACTTTAAGCAGTGCTGTGATGTGCAGGGTGGGCCCATGGTCTTTGGTGGTCTCTCCTGACCCATTGTATTCTTGTAATTCTCCCCCTTAAGACGCTTCTCCTTTATCAGCTCTCGCTTCCACATACAGTAGGTAGACATCCAAAACGTTACTTCTACCGCCGCTCGTACCGCCGCCGCGGCGTCTGCAAAGTGCATTTGCAGCTTTTGACCGCTGAGTGGCGCTTTAATCACAAGTTTTCAGACAAGCGCATCAAAGCACATTTTCGCAAATAGACGTCAGTTTTGCCTCGCTGATGTGTTACATTTGACGGCTGCAGTCAGGGAAAATGAAAGAAAAACACTATAGTTAAAATAGTTAATATTCACAGATGAAAGTTTGGTGATTATGAAGTTATGTGCATTTCTTAGAACGAATTCAAGCAGGATAAATGTCAAGCCTGTGCCTGAGCCTGTGCTTATATTTTCTCTAAGCTACACAGTATTACACCATATTTTAGATTTGACACATTTAATAGGTGTGCAGTATTATTTATATAATATGAATTATGTGTTATATTATTCAAAAGAAATTGTGGTTTACTTTGCATCAGAGCATTAAAAGTGGCTATTTTAGTGAGCTAGGCTACATGGATCTATATGCAAAATGTCAATATTCTCATATATTAGGCCTATATTTTAATTTATATTTTAAAATTCCTTTAATAAAACAACATGCATTTTTGTTATTCGTTACCTGTCCTTTATTTTGACAGACAACTTCTTGGGAAAACATATTTGTCTGTAAGAAATTGTTGCGTGTTTTATAAATTATTTTCTTTATTTTAGTAAAATGTGAGGCACTGTATAATTTCGTTCCCATTATTTAGGCCTAATTAAAACAAGAAACGAATAAATTAAACCTGCATGATTTAGCTAAATCATTGAAATTCTAAAGAATGGACGGATTAATAAAACTTCCTCACGATTAAACTCAAGTTCTCTCATTATAATCACCAAAGTGCAAATGATGTAAAAAAGAGCTTCATTAATAGACAACTTCAGTGATTTTAAAGGGAGCCGCCGTTACTTGCTTACATAGAATTTAAGTTAAAAAAAATAAAATTGCAGCCGCATTTAAATGCATGTATTTAAAATGTCTGCGTGCAAGAGTGATGCTGACTGCATGCGCAGCATTTATTCTTATTTGTTTTATCTTCATTACAAATCTTGTTTGGTTTTATTTTGGATAATTGCATGTAAAAAATAATTTACGTTGTAATGCATATGCAAAATGTGAATAATTATTCATATTTAAGTGTTTGTGCGAAAATTATTAATGCGCATGCAGGACAGGGAGGACAGGGAAATCTAAAAAAGCCTATAAAACATCATAGACGGATCATAGTGATGTCTGGACTCTGTTTGGGATTTAGAAAAACATAAAGAGATGGTTCAATATATTGGTTATAGGCTAAATTCTGTGAGAATTTATATTTCATAGTCTAAAAAAAATATTGTTTAGACGAAACAAAATAAGATTAACGCAACAGTTTGCGTAAATTTATTTATTTATTTTTTTTGAGTTAAGGCAACTTCCTCTGAAGTTATAATAACTAATAATCTTTATTGCGCTATACAGTAGTCAACATTTTAAGTGGATCAAACCTTTCTTCAAAGTTGCCCTAAAACCAAAATGACGAGTCCTATCTAAACCTGTTCTGCAAGTTTGATACCCTCATAAGACACTGTCCATATGAAAGAACAAGAGATTCACACATTTATATCAACCCCCACAAGCTATACAGAGCTACCCCCCAACCCCCTCCAGCTGAACTGAATTCGGTCTGTTTGTTGGCTGTGAGGAGCGGTCTGTTGTCATGTTACTGGGTTGAAACTTGCACTCACAGCAGCCCTACTCTTTTTATTCATTTTTTTCCCGCAGCCCATATTATTGTTTTCACAAGACCATAATAATAACAAATTATCAATTGATAATTAATCATTATTTTACGAAAATCATTGTTATTTGTGAACGTAGCGTTTGCGGAAGGCTTTAAGACCAAGCGGAATCCTCCATCAGCTGCTCCCGCTTCACAGCGCGTGACTCGCGCTAACTAACCCAGCTTCAAAGTCCGTAAGTGGCAAGACAGAAAAACATTCAGTCTACCTGGAGGAAGACATATTTCATTGTAAATTAATGCTGTTAAATAGAGAGTTAAATAGAGAGAGAGAGAGAGAGAGAGAGAGAGCGAGAGAGAGAGATGGAAAGAATAAAAAAAACCCTGTGTTGTCTATTCCTAAACTTGGAGCTCATTATTGAAGTACAAATCCAAACACCAGAAGCAAACTCTCAGTGTTCTTTCATTGAAAAGTCATTTTGTTTATTCACAGGCTATATGGTTGAAATAATATTTTTGTTCAAAACTTTAAGTGCCATTGTTTAAAAAATAACATTGTTATAAAAATGCTTTATTGGCTAACTCTCATAGACCTTCAGTTGTTATGCTTTAAAATCCCATAACATTTGTAATTTCACAGTATTTTCACCTCCTAAATCACTAACCTTTAAAGTCACAATTCTATAACGATCAAATTTACTCAGGCCGATGGCACTTTTAATTACATTGTTTTTTTTTTACACTGTTTTTAGAATAATTGTAGCCTACATAAATAGGTGAAGCAAAACAAATATGAATAATATATCGTCCTTTTTTTTTCCCTTATTTTCTTAAATAATAAACACTTATTTTCTACAAGAATAAACATGATAACATATTATTAATTCATAGAAATAATTTAAGCATTTAAAACCTTTTTTAAAAAACTTGAACTTCAATACTATTAAACTGACTTTAAAATCTCAAGGAGGTTTATAAGTTAAAAAGGGTAAAATGTCACAGTGCATGTTAAATAGCCTAAATGAACTTGTGTTAACAATATAATTAGAACTAACAATATAATTCGATTTTTTTTTTTTTTTTAAATGAACTATTCCTGTATAAAATGGGACAGCAACCTTTATATCAAACATTTTTAAATCGTCCAAAGCTGAGCAACGAGCGAGGCAGGTTGAGCGTGCGAAGTGAATGTGCTGCACAAAGTCATTTTCAGATGCAATGAAAATAAAAAAATTAAAAACACTGGATAGCCTAGATTAGGCCCAGACTCTGTTTCTAAGTATATAATAATTATAATTACCCCACAGTAGGGTGTCCATATGCGCCGTTCATACGGGACACGTCCCGGCCAGGATTTTAATATTGCCTAAAATATCCAGGTTTTGGCTGTTTGCAGGTCGATCGTTGTGCGACATTCATGAGAGCTAGAGGAGCAGAGCAGACGGCTCCTTATGCTTTCGGATCGCTCTCGCACCTACTTTTTTCTTTTTTTTTTTTTTTTTTTTGAGCAGTGACGATTCTATCAAACAAACGAACGAACACGTGCGCATATTGCATCGCTTTGATTGTTCCATGTAGATCTCGCCTTCTCACGCGCAGCCCCACGATTGGTCGATTATGTATAATACCTGCATGTTATTGGTCAAACTGCTTTGGACGTTTTAGGCAATATTAAAATCTGGCCGGGACGTGTCCCGTATGAACGGCGCATATGGTCACCCTACCCCACAGTAACAAATTTTAACCGATTAATCGCCTATTTTCGTTTGCTGCATGTTATTTTATTTATTTTATTTTTTTTTTTTTAAACAGGCTAAAAAATAAATTAAGTTTGTGTGAGGAAAATAATATATATAAGTCATGTATAAGTTGCATTTTATTACATTTAGAAATAATAACGGCTGGCCTAATAATGTTATAATGTGCCAACAGGATATTTTTAGTTCTCTTCATTTTACAACAAATCCTTTAAATTTAACAAATTTATCAGAACAGAACAATAATTACAAATATATAATTCTAATGGATAAATAAAATTGCAGTATATAATAATATAGGCTTAACTATAAACAAACAAACAAAAAATTAAATGAATAATAATTTAAAGCGAACCATAAGGTAAGGTTGTGCTCTCATTCGGGAGAAATCCAAACGTTTCCATATAAGTGATGTTGCCTATTTCAAGCTCAACTATTATTCATTAGGAAAAAATAGGCTTTGTAGTTCACGCGTGTTTCAGTATCGACAAAAAAAAAAAAAAAAAAAATCGTAATTAACAAAAATATGCCAAAGTGGACCGCTGCTCGCGCTGGATGGCACGGTGAACGGCTACTGTTTCCAATGAATGTGCGTGAGGCACCAGCGCGATCAAACAGCTGAAACAGGAAATACTCAATTTTTGGTCACACAGTAAAGGCATAATTCAAAAATGCAAAGTGTTAGCAGTTTGAAAAATCAAGAATAATAACAGAATTAATAATAATAATTGCTAAATGCTGGACCGTTCTCATTTCGATCTGCAAATGGAACCTGAAGGATTTTTTTTTAAACCAAGAATGAACCGAAATGAAAACATTTAGCTTTTTATCCGTATATATAGGCCTTATATTTAATGACTGTTTAATAACAATAGCAAGCATAAGATCCTTTGTGTAAAGGTCTTCTTTTAATTTTTGATGAGTAGACTGTAGCCTAAGACTATCCTACATTTTGAAATTAACTCACTGTACATTTTTGAATGTTTTTTTTAAAGATGGTACAATGTTATATCATAATGTTATTGTTGTTTTACCTCCTCCTTTTATCTCATTTTACAATTACATTCAGTTCGCAATCCGTCCCTTTGCGCCACCTGGCGGTAGTTTCGCGAATGAATTTAACACACGACTGACTTGCAGTTAACGCCGCGGCCCTGCGGCGGCGGTACGCACGGCGGCATTACTCATTTTGGTTGTCTACCATCTGTATCTGGCCTTGGGCGCCTATGACGTTGAACAGCAGAAGTTTCAAGTACATCTCCTGCATCTCCTTCACTGACAGCTCCTTGAGCTGTGTCTGTATCACTACCATTATCTGGGCTGTCATCTTTCTCAGGTCTATAGTCCTCATCCAAAGACAGTGTCATCGATTTCACTATTTGATGATAAATCAGGATCTGATTCAGCTCTGGAGGCTTTACTGGCTGTTTCCTCTTCTATCTGTTGCCCCATGTCTACGTCATTACCTTCTTTCTCAGGTCTGCTCTCATCTAAATCCTCTAAACTCCACTACATGGGTATCAACTTTATTTCCTGACATTAAAGCAGAAAATGGAGTGCTGTTGAGTATTTTAACTCAGTAAATCATGTTAAATTCATAGGTTCACTGCAAAAAAAAAATCTAAAACTTACCAAATACTTCTTATGTCTTGTCAAAATGTCTAATTTATATAAAAAAAAACTATTTTACTTTTTTATTTTACTATTTTTACTTTTATTTGCACTTAAAATAAAGAGTAAATGCTTGAAAAATTACTTTACTTGCCTAAAATTGCCTAAATGTCTTTTTATGGTGATGTTTCTTAACTGTAAAGATTTGTTCTGACCAGAAATGAGGTTATATTTTGCTAGTGTTGGCTAGCTACTTCATCATATCTTGTAGCAAAAATAGTCAAGTTTAAATACACAGTTTATAATCCCTTTGATTGACTGAAATTACATTTAGTGTCTAGAAAATTTAAGAAATATGAACTCTTACCAGATGAAAACGAATCAAACAGAAGAGCTAATACATCACTTCTGGACATCTGTCTTCCCATGTTTTCTGCCATTTTTGTTTGTATCAAAAACTGCCTAAGTCAAAAGAGATGACTTGGGCAGATAGTGTTTTTGGATTCTAATAAGTGTTGTGATTGGCTAAGGACATAGGCAGAAAGGCAGGATGATGCAGCAGTGGTAGGACAGTAAAGTTAGGCAGATATCTCAATTGGGCCAAAAAAAATGACAATTATGCTATGAGGCTAACGATATATATATATATATATATATATATATATATATATATATATATATATATATATATATATATATATATATATATATATATATATATAAAACTGTCAGAAACATTATCAACGCTGTTAAAATCTGTAGCATTTAACACTAGAGATCTGTAGAACAAGTAGGGTACCAGAATGAAATGAAATACGCAAACACTAGCCACTGAGGTGTATGTTATGTGTTTTTCTGTAGTATGGTTGTTATTTTTGAAATAATGATGTTATAATTATTTATATGAGTAGTAGAAGTTGTTAGTTGTTTTATGGTTGTTATTAAAAACTATAACAGCAATATGTATGGTTGCATGAATACTAAATGATACAATTATCCACACCATAAATATAGTAAAGTATTAACAAAATTTGATGCAATAAATAGAGTATGATTTAAAAATGAGCATCCCTCCAAAAACATCTACATTTCTGTCTCTTTTCAAGTGTTAATAGTGTATATAATTAGTTGTATTTATAGGGGTTATTATAGAAATAATTAGAAGATTGCAGTATAAAACTGCAGGAACTCCTAGGGGTTTTAGGGGCTGGGGAAGACATGGGCGCTATCAGATTTTAAAAGTATAATTGATAAATGGGAGAATATAGCTTTTGGGCTACTTTTGACAGCATCCCCGGTTAGTGCCCAATAGTGACTATCCTCACAAGATAGCTGGGGTCCAGAGGTGTCTAGAACAGTTGGTCCTATGTTTGAAGATAGGTAAAAAGACATGCCATAAAGTTATGAATGAATAATGCTGTGTGATGTCAAATTAAACAAGATTCCACATATAAATATGCTAAATTTATATCCCTTTCTTTTTCCTGCAGCTATTACCTTGTATTAAATATGAAATCACATTTTATATTTAAACAAAGCTATGGTGCTTTTAAAAAATTCAGATTGTGTCAAAGCAGTTTTACAGTATTAAATAGGAAAATAGTGTGTTGATAATGCAGAAGGACAATAGTAAACACTCATTTCTCAGTTAAAGGCAGTTCATCATTGATTTAGTGATGTGATCATCCAACTCATTTCATTTTAAATAGTATCTGTGCAATCATGTAGAGGATATCGCTGGGAATTAATTGAAAACATAAAATGGTCATCTTTGAAAAATACTTTATTGTTTTGTCGTTCACAACAATTTCCAGTGTAAATACACCACTTTATGAGTATGCATATTGGTAAAACAAACCATATGTCTGTATTTATTAACACTGGACCTTGTGCTTAAGTTCACTTGAAAAGCACCAGCAGAACAGGGAATCAAGTTATTTGTCAACTGTAATAACATGCAACAAAGTAAAATTATAACAATTTCTCTGTTACATACTATCTAATCCATTACACAAGTACGTAATGTAAGTGTAATGCACAATGTGCTTATAACAGAGTATCTGCAGGATTTTGAAAATCAAATGTAAGACTTTTAAAGAGCTTTTTACGACCTGCACAAATAAAATGTATACCATGAGTGAATGAAAAAAACTTTTTTACTGTGAAATGCATGATTTACAGTTCAGAGACAAGATTTTTACAAAAACAAAGTTTTATAAAATGTTAAACTTCACATTTCAACTACTTTTAAGAAAAGAGACGAGAAAAATCATTAAAAAAAACAAAATTAGGACTGTCTTATACCATTTAAGACATTTATATGGCCATAAATTTGATATAACTGGTTTAACTTTTTAAGGACCCACCGAAACCCTGTAAAACTGACAGTGACAGACCAATTTTAAATGAAATAACCATCTTTAAGAAAGAGTTTGTTATGATGTTTATCTTCTATGGTGCAGTAATATAAAGTTACACAACAGTTATAATCACCATACCTCTATATCCTATAATAATATTCTGGACAAAAAAGGCACAGACCCTCTGCTGCTGCACTGCAGAATAAGCGAATGTGGGGAAAATGCAAGTAATGAAGAATAAGCTTTTACATTTCGACCTAAATGTGGTGATAGAGGAAACATCATGAGGTCACCAAAGTCATCTTCATGAATTTGCTTAACAGATTTCATGGCAAATCTGCTCAATGGACGATATCAAACTTTACATTCTGGTCTGAGGGTTGTGCTACAGGGAATGTCATGAGGTCAACAAAACTGACAAGATTCAATGCCTGGGAAGCTTGAGAGTGCTCAAATTACTTAGGAATCTGTTCCTAACATTTGTTGTATACAAGTCAAAACTTTATCCTTGAGTTTTACACAAGAGGAAAGGTCACAAAGTCACCGCAATCAAAGGGGGGTCTGTCTTAAAGGAGTATGATTACACTACCCAAATATCATGTCATGATATTACATCTGGTAATATATGTGCAAAGTTAAAACTTGTGGCAGAGATTGGTACACCTATACTAAGAGGTTTGTGCATCTTCAAGGAGCATTCATGTGCTTTCTGAATTGGTTGGCAATCTACAGACAGGTTTAATTTTCAACAATATAGAATGCATACAGACTTTGATGTAGTAAATCTATCAACATACTAAAAATACACAAATACTAGGCAAGTCCATTTCCTTCAATACAGTCCTTTGGGCAGCTTCCATCTGGGAAAATACAGAAAAACAAAAATGCAAAAGGTAGGATAAGAAGGTGAAGCTCAGCTGTTTTAGAATGAACGAGGTGTGTAAAGCATCAACAGTAATGGGAATATTCCATTAACGCAGCTAATAGAAGCTGTGCTCTCTTGAAAAAGCTTGGCTTGAATTAACATTGACTTTAACTGCAGGCTCAAGCCATTCCACTTACGAAATTTAGCCATGTCTAGTCAACGTTGACTTCAACCAGGCTTGAATAAGCATGTCCAGTGCTTGTGCATGGAGTACATAAGCAGCCCTGAAGAGCTGAGTAAATTTTAAGGCTTGTGTCATGCAGACACAGTTGTTCCTCAAACAAATCTATGAATTGATCCTGTCTTTCCTCCATCCAAAACTTCAACCAGGCGAAAGTTTAGTAACTTGACCAGCTGACTTTGCTACAAGCTGATTGGCTGTTGAAACAGGTGCCATGCCTTATATTCTAAAATCAGCATCTGCCAAATTGACAAGCTGAGTTGCAGTGACGGCATCAGCCCGCTTTGAGTCGAGCTGAGACGGGCCTGTTGACGTTGCTGCAACTTTTCCCTGCAATGTTCCTAAGCCAGGCTTTTCCTTTATCCACCTTGATGGAACACCCCTGGTCTATTTTTGAAAACAAACAAATATACATATGAATAAATTAATTACCTAAATTGTGTTTTCTTCTTCATTCTCACTGGTGTCTGGACTACTGAGGTCTCTTTGATCTTCTGCTTCAAGATGTAGGGCAGAGGCCTCAGGGCCTAAAGCAGTCTTGTACTGTTGGAGAACCACCTGAAACCTTTCTGACACCTCTGACAGTCTTCTTCTTAAGAGACAACAAAGTTCCTCATTTCCCTTGTCTACATCTCAAAATACAAAAGAGATAATATTAAGGAGAAACTACACATTAATACTGCTTCATGAGGCCAAAGAACTTTTCACCCATTCAAATCTATATATCCAAGATGGCACTGAGCATGGCGGCTGTGTTGCGAGCGCCGAGTAAACTTTGCAATTTTTTGTTTGTTTTACTTGTTATTTTGTTGTCCTACATGTTAGATGTTGTTTGTATAGCTGTCTACGACAGACACACACTTTTAAACATAGGTTTTTACATCGCAAAATGCAATCCGGACTTTGAGTTCTTGAACGCCGGCACTTTGTTTACAAACACCGCATCAGAGCCATTTGTCTGGGCCACACGGTCATGACCGAGGAAACGCTGCCGGAAAAGAGGGAAGAGGGAAGAAGGAAAATCTGACGGGTAGGATAAAATGTCAGGACACCCGCATCCTTGTCAGACTCAGACGTCGTCCCATCTGACCTCCACTTCCAACCATTTTGTTGGCTAACTTTCAGTCATTGGACAACAAACTCCGTGAACTGCGGGCACGCATCTCATACCAACGAGAAACAAGGGACTGCTGCATTATTTGCCTCACAGAAACCTGGATGTCTGCAGTGGTTCCAGACTCAGCCATCGAGCTTATGGGGTTCTCTGTGCACCGCTCGGACAGAACGAAAGAGCTCACAGGGAAAAGCAGAGGTGGTGGCATTTGTTTCTTTATCTTACAACTCGTGGTGTGATGAAAGGAACCTACACTCTATTAAATCCTTTTGCTCCCCTGATCTGGAATTTCATATGCTTCTGTGTTGACCATTCTGGCTACTGAGGGAATTCACAGCGGTCATAATTACCACTGTTTACATTCCCCCTCAAGCCAACACAGACCAGGCACTCAAGGAACTGTATGGGAATATAAGTGAGCAGGAAACCATGTACCCAGATGCGGTGTTTATTGTTACAGGGGACTTTAACAAAGCCAACTTCAGAACAATAGCTCAAAAATATTTTTAACACATCACCATCAACACGCGTGGTGATCGTGTACTGGACCACTGCTACTCTCCTTTCCGGGATGCCTACAAATCTCTCTCCCGCCCACCTTTCTGCAAATCGGATCACTCTTCCATTCTGCTCCTGCCTGCTTATAGGCAGAAACTGAAACGGGAAGCACCCGCCCAGAGGACAATTCAATGCTGGTCGGACCAATCAGACGCTATACTACAGGACTGTTTTGATCAAGTGGACTGGGACATGTTTCGGGCAGCATCTGATGACGACATAGAGTTGTACTCAGATACTGTAACATGTTTCATCAGGAAGTGCGTAGAAGATGTAGTGCTGACAAAAACAATCCACATCTACCCCAACCAAAAACCGTGGATTAATAGCGATGTTCGAGCAGCCTTGTCAGCGCAGGCATCTGCTTTTAAATCCGGAAATGCTGGTGATCGCAAACAAGCCAGTTACGATCTCAGGAAATCCCTCAAAGCCGCAAAAAGACAATATAAAAACAAAGTTGAAGAACATTTCAACACCAATGATGTAAGAAGCATGTGGCAGGGCATCAATAACATCACAGATTTTAAAGGAAATAAACCAGCTACTCTCTACCAGATGAGCTTAATAACTTCGTTTCGAGGCTCACAACACCGCCCACACAGAGAGCACTCCCACGGCTGCTGCAGAAGAGGTGAGTGCACTCTCCATCTCTGTCGCAGATGTAACCCCATCCTTCCCCATCCGGGTGAATATCCACAAGGCTGCGGGTCCTGATGGCATCCCAGGCTGTGTGCTCAGAGCATGCGCATTCCAACTAGCCTGTGTTTTCCCAGATATTTTCAACACCTCTCCATTTCTCTGTCTGTGGTTCCCTCGTGCTTCAAAAAATCCACCATTGTGCCTATACCAACGAAAAAAAATAAAATCACATGCTTGAATGACTGGAGGCCCGTTGCTCTGACACCCATCTTCAGCAAAGTGTTTTGAGAGACTCATCAGAGACTACATCTGCCTCACTGGATGCGCTACAATTTGCATATCGAAGCAACCGTTCAAACAGACGATGCTATTGCTTTCACCCTACACACCGTTCTCTCCCACCTGGAAAATAAGAACACCTATGTGAGAATGCTGTTTGTGGACTACAGCTCAGCATTTAACACCATAGTGCCTCCCACACTTGTTGCGAAGCTCCAGACTCTGGGACTAAACAGATCTCTGTGCAGCTGGATCCTGGACTTCCTAACAGGCAGAAGTCAGGTGGTCAGAATGGGCAACAATACTTCATCCCGCTCACCCTCAACACTGGTGCTCCTCAGGGCTGTGTCCTCATCCCACTCCTGTACACACATGACTGTGCTGCCACACACAGCTCCAACGTCATCTTCAAATTCGCTGATGACACAACGGTGATAGGCCTGATCACCGACAATGATGAGTCGGCCTACAGAGAAGAGGTGAGCACCCTGACTAAATGGTGTCAGGAGAATCATCTCTCACTCAACATCGACAAGACCAAGGAGCTGGTGGTGGATTTCAGGAGACAGAGCAGAGAACACACACCCATCACTATCGACAAGACACCTGTGGAGCGGGTAAACAGCTTTAAGTTAACATCAGTGATGATCTCACATGGTCTACGCACACTGATGCAGTGCACTGATGCAGATGATCTCACATGGTCTACGCACACTGATGCAGATGCAATGCAGGCACATCAGCGCCTCTTCTTCCTGAGATGGCTGAGGAAGTTTGGAATGAGCCCCAGCCTCCTCAGAACATTCTACACCTCCACTGTGGAGAGAATTCTTATGGGCTGCATCACTGCCTGGTTTGGAAACAGCACCGCTGGCAACCGCAAAGCTCTGCAAAGGGTCATGCGAACTGCCCGCCACATTGTTGGAGGTGAGCATGTAACATGTATTTTTTGGTGGAGTAGGATGCATACCGTGGCTTGAATATATCAACCTATTATATTCTGTAGTTATACCATTCAAGGGTTTGCTTCCGCTGCCTCACACTAAGGTAAAGCCCCTCAATTGACTGCTGAAGTCCTCTGTGTGTGGTGCCTTGACTGGCATGAGATGTATCTGGTGTCTCTGTAAAAGTAGTAGTGAAAGCAAATTCACTGTTAAAACAACACATAACCATTTCAGTGTTTGAATTTGTATTTGTATATAACCCCTTTTAATCCTTCATTAATACGTCATTGAACTTGGTATGTGCACTTCCTGCAGGGAAACTGAACAACAAACATAAATGTGCTACAACATCTGATGACGACATGTAGTTTGCTGTAACACATAGATCAGGGGTGGCGAGTTCAGCTCCAAACTCACCTGCCTGTATCTTTCTAGTAACTGGTCAGACCTTGATTAGCTTGTTCAGGTGTGTTTAATTAGGGTTGAAGCAGGCTCTCCAGGACCGATGTTCACCACCCCTGACATAGATGATCAGGCTATTATCTTAAGCTGCTCTTTAATATCAAACTTAAATTTCAGACAGTAGTGGAAAATAATATTTGCTGTTTCTTTCATCTGGTCATGCTTACCGCCAGCTGCCCATTCCTTCACATCAGAAAGCCACTGTGACACCACTTCAACTGTGCAATTAACTGTTTTTAGTTCAGCTAGCCTTGCCGTTTCATCCGGGAGTCTCTGACAAGTCTGATGAACAGTGTTATACAATAATCAGGACTTAGTATGATTAAAAACAGGCCAAGTGCACACAACAAAAGGATACACAAAACAATTAATAGGAGACTTACCTTTACATATCTTGTTGAAAGTGACTGATGTAGAGAGAGATGTTTTTTATTTTTTTTGGTTCCATTGCATGTTGTGTGAGATTTTCCACCCGTGCTGTTTAAGGCAAATAATAAGGTTATGATGTTTAATCTAAAAAAATATATATAAAAATAGAATAATAATAAAAAAAAAGAATATTGCAAACAATCTGATTACCTGCTTTAGACATATATGGTTCTTTTTTGACAACTTTTCAGTCAAGTTGATGATTTCAGTCAAGAAAATGATTGAAACTTGCATTTCTCACTGCTTTCTGTATGGTTTCAACAAATCTAGACACCGCACTGTCTTCAGCCACAAGGAGTCCCCCAAAAAAGGCAGGATCATCAGAGCTGAGGAAGAAACAAAAATAGGAAATACATCCATTAAATATATAAAGTAAATCATTAAATCAATAAAAAGACTGAAACAAAAGACTACCTTGTGTCTCGGCGAAAGCGATATAGCTTTCTGTTTCCATCGGCTGAAACACTTCCGCACAACATTTCTGGCGTGCAGGCTGGGCAGGTGAAAGGAGCTCCACAGCAGAGCTGGTCTTCCTCAAATGAAGCATATGAAAACTCTAAGAAGCTGCGCTGTAGTGTATCGCCGTTGATTTGGCCAGACTGGAAGATATATAGAATGAAATAGTATATGTAACAACGTCTGATAATAAAGAGAAATTTTATAATATGGTAATAACAATTACACTTACTCTTCCTCCAGTCTTAGTGCGATACTCCAGCAGCTTTGCGAAGGCTTGTCTGGAGAATCCCCGAGAGATGAACTGAAGTTCCTGACAGGAGCTCAGGAGGTCCAGTGTAGAAAGTGTGGAACTGGTGACAGAGGCAGGCCAATATCCACTCCTAAGGAGGTCCTTCAAGTCAGGGGTCCACAGATGCTGGCACGTTTAACATACATAGTGGCTGATGCAAGTCAAAACGCCCTTTGAACAAAAACATACTTTTAAATATTAATTTTAAAACAGTTAGGTAATTCTGCACATTGTGAATGGTTGAGAGACACTGCACAAGTTCCTATAATCCCGGCACTCCCGGAGTAGTATCATTCATTGTTTACATCTGTCTAAATCATCAAATTACAAACAGCTGTGTTGGCTAATGACAATACCATGTGCTATACTTTAGATTTTGACAATGACTGCAATTGTAAGCACAATGCCACAGCACACTAGTATGAAAAACATCAAATCTACAATAGCAGTCTAAATAGTGAATTGTTCTTACCATTGATGGTCATTAAAATCACTGGTTTGCCCGGGAATATGATGCAGTTTGTGTCTTCACAGTAGCAGTCTCGCGCCTTTCACTGTTGGCAAAATGCAAGCTGGCAAAAATAAAGAAAAGCATTCATTTAGATTATCTGTAACTGGCTGCAGACACACAAGGCATGTGTGCTGTGGTGATGTGACAATAAAAGTGACTTGAACAGCAAAATGAGGGCTTTTGAGAGAACGTACCTTGCTCATGGATGCAATATAAATCTTGCCCTTTGATGACACATGAGGTTGGAGGAATGGCTTCAAAAAACCCACGAATCACAAATTCCCTGTTGTGGAGTGGCTGTTTTTTGTGATGCAATACATCACAGTCCCCACAGAAGCACTCCTCATGAAGGCACCTAGGGAGAAAACTTACTTTTCTCATATATGTGGTTTTCATCTGGGTGTCCCCCAAAACACATGCACCTGACAAGGAGCAAACCATTGCTCAGGTTTTAATTGTTGCTCTAACATTTAAATCATGTGAGTTAATGGCAAGGAAGGCCATCAGTTTCAACATTTTAACACAGTAATTAGCTCGTAACTTACCTGGACATTGGTTTGAGCACAATGAGAGGAATTCAGCCGCGGCTGCGGTGGCTGACAGATGCTTGCATATAGAACAGCCACAGGCTCAGCACCCTCCTACTTCCTCTCACTATTACAAATCTACACCTCCTCTGTCAGTTTTTGTCTCATATTTACATAATATAGTCATCATATAGTTGCAATATCAGACAAGTGCAAATGTGACTGATCTTATACAACAGTTCAGTAAGATGTGTAATTTTTTTTTTTTTTTGGAAAAATTTTTTTTTTTTTTGTTAATTTTGCCAATGAAAATATAAAGACAAAGCAGAAATGTTTGCCTCCGAGCAACACACAGCGGCATTTCATTTCTTAATGCACGTTTTGAATGAATTGGGTGAATCATTTGGCCCGTTGAACCACTGGCCTTAGGCGCATTGGACTTGAAGTGGAGTTGCACGGATCGATCGGTGTATGACATCAAAAGTACCACGAAAATGATTTAAAAGCATGCAGTCGTCTGCTCTCTAATCGCTCTTGTGGTACTTTGATGTCACAAACCGATCAATCTGACGATGATGATCTGCTTTGAGTCGAACAAGTCTAATGATTCAATGGACCATTCATAAAGAACCACTCCTGAATTAATCAGTTATTTAAATGAATTGAATGAAGAAATGACTCGATGACTCAATCATTAAGACATTTACCACCACCTACTGGCAGGTTTAGTTTATTATTTACAGTATTATTTCACTAAAGAAATAATTTCATATTTCTGTAGCAATAATACTAAAATTAATAAAATAAATTCAAGGTATAGTTCACCCACCCAAAAATGACAATTTTGTCATCATTTACTCAACCTCATGGTCCAAAAGAGTATATGTAATAAATGTAATCAAACAAAATATTAATTGCAGAAGCTATATTTTTTATTGTCTGTTTGATGCTTTAAACAACAATGATTTTAACACCAAAACTTCCACGGGATACATTTTACCCGTGGCTGTTTTTCAAATGTACATAAAAGATTTTTAATAAAACATTCAAGTCTCCTAATCACTGACTTTTACTAAAATTGTGTGATTTACAATACCCTGTTGTTAAAATAGTTTAGATTAAGCCAGATCAAAAAACAGGGCATTCATACCTTTAAGCGCCAAGCGGGTCAAATTCACCCGCTATAGCCTATAATGCCTGTATGTTCGAGCTGTAATTTACAGGCCGCTTATGTTTTAACACATTGCTAGGCAACGCCTTTCACTCACTGAATTAGCGGTTATCAGTTTCATAAATAAAGACAACATGAGTAAAAGCAAGCGATTTATGAATGCTGAAGAGGTACAACAGGCACTAAATGCCATGAGCGACAGAGAGACTGATGGTGAGGAGATAAGTAAAGGGTCCTGTCAGCTCAGCATCTGACGGTGATCAATATATCATATTTAGACATTTTATCCTAATGTTACTCATAATTGTTAAAAAATTCAATTATTTAATTTTTGTTTTGTCATTTCTATCGTTAGTTGTTAGATTCTGTTTTGATATTTGTTATTGTCTTGGTTCTTGTTTCGTGGGGAGGGAAATGGGTAATTAAATGAATATTTTTTTATGATTACCCGAAGTTTACTGGTGTTTTTCTTTTATAATTCAAATTATAAATAATATAACTAAACAAATTAATAATTAATTAGGAGAAGCTGTGTGCTTGAATTTATTGTATCCTATGCAATGTGGTGAATTATTATTGTTCATTATAGCCTATAGGCTATTTTATTAATTTAAATAACAGGTTATCTTAATATAGCCTATTGATTAATGATATTATATTATAATAGCCTATTACACCTCCCAAATATTTATTTACTTCCTTCTAATTCTCGTTGTCAGAACAGGCTTGTTTAAATTAATATTGACCGTTATGAAAAGTACGGAGGAGGTTTAGGGCCAAGCAATAATAAAAAAATAAAACCATCTCGAGATTAAAGTCATTATATTGCGAGATTAAACTTGTTAAATTTTGAGAAAAAAAAGTCGAAATACAATCTTGAGAATAAACTCAATATTGAGAATAAAGTCGTTGTGTTTCGAGAAAAAAACTCGTTAAATTTCGAGAAAAAAAGTCGAAATACAATCTTGAGAATAAACTCATTAAATTTCGAGAATAAAGTCGTTGTGTTTCGAGAAAAAAAAAAACTTAAAATTTCGGAAAAAAAAAGTCGAAATACAATCTTGAGAATAAACTCATTAAATTTCGAGAATAAAGTCGTTGTGTTTCAAGGAAAAAAAAGTTGAAATGAAATGTAGAGAATAACGCATTCGATCAGTGTTCATTGTATAGCCTACTGATAGAGGACATGGCAGAGTTGGATCACTTAGTCAAGCTATATTTTAGACTTTCTTTCAGTAACAAAGAAATACTATCAACTTTAGCTAATTATGACAGAATAATAATTAGCATACGAACTTTAAAGAGAATTTGTAAGCGGCTAGGTCTTTTGAAAAGAGAAAAAATCAGTCCAATTTGGTTTCCCAGAATACCATAAGACGCATTATTAAACTTGTTGATCCTCAAGGTGTGGAATTTCGACGAAGGAGACGCTTGAGGAGACGCTTGAGAAGACGCCAGTACACTTGCGCTGGCCCAAATGGACTCTGGCATATGGACAGCTATGATAAATTAAAACCGTACGGCATTGCCATTAATGGCTGTATAGATGGTTACAGTCGTTACATTCTGTGGATGGAGGCGTACACAACCAACAACGATCCTAATATAATAGCCAGTTACTTCATAAAAACAGTTACTGGCATAGGAGGGTGTCCTGAGAGGATCCGCGCGGACATGGGGACCGAAAATGGTAGTGTGGCAGCAATGCAAAGGTTTTTACGAAGTAACCATGGAGACAGTTTTGCCGGAGAAAGGAGTTTCCTTTACGGAAGAAGCACAGCAAACCAACGAATCGAGGGATGGTGGGGTATCCTCCGTAAGCAGAGTGCACAGTTTTGGATGAACCTTTTCTAGACATTAATTAGTGATGGACACTTTAGCAGAGACTTTTTGGATAAATGTCTGATTCAGTTCTGCTACCTTAACCTTATTCAGGTATGTCTTGTTTTAAAATGCCATTTTGTAGACCTACTATAGCTAACCTATGACATTTCTAACATAAGTATTTACTATAGTAAATTCAATTGTAGTATAGCCTACTGTACAGCCTATACTAAAGTATTAACAATTTGTTAATGAATGCTATGCATACTGTAGTGTTAACTATAGTAAACTGACAACTGCATATACTTAAGTATACTTTAGTTTTTACTATGGTAAACTGTAGTGTATTGTATATAATATACCCTAAAGTAAACACTTAGTACAGTATTGGGTAAAGTAATTTGTTTATATTACTATAGTTGTTATAGTACCACAACAACTATAGAATTGCCACAACAAATTAATTCAAGTACTTTACTATAGTGTGGTTCAAAAACATTATAGTATTTTTACTATAAATTACTAGTGTTTTTTCATGTGGGTTACCATAAAAAAAAAACAGTTCCAGGCCTAGCCACTAACAGATTTTAGAACGAGTATTGATATAGTAGCACTTGCTAAACTAAATCTTCTAAATAGCTATATAATTACCCATACAACACACTATTGTGCAATATACCTAAAGTATGCTTTATATCTCTGTACATTTTTTTATTTTTTATTTCTTTATTCTTTACAGGATGAACTTGATGAGGTTGTCAATACATGGAATTCCCACAAAATCAGAGCAAGATCTGGAAATGATGCAGCATCAGGACGTCCGATAGTGATGTTCTCTCTTCTAGGATTGCACAATGCCGAAGATAGACTCAAATTAATTGACATGGACGAAGCTGCCTTTTGTCAGGAAGAGTGCACCCCCAAGGGTCAGTTCCCTTGTGATGAAACAGTTTTTGATCTGTGCTGTCTGTTAATGGAGGAAAATGGATGGGATGCTCCTACAGATCCATTCAGTGCAGCTAATCTCTACGTATTGTTGAGAGCAGAAATACAGCAAAATATTTGATGGTCCTTAATCCCAGTTTTGTTAGCTGGGCACCTATCTGTCATAACTCATATTTACTGTCTTATCTGTAGTTCATGCTGCATATCAATGAAAATTAGAGCAGGTGTGTGACTTTGCAATATCAACAGCAAAAATTTTAATACACAATGCTTACTTAACCCTTTGTAAGTAACTATGTATTCAACGTATCACTATATAGTGCATTATGGATTGCACAACCTTTATTTAGCTAAACTGCATGTTGCTGTGTGCCATATTAAAAGTAAGAGTATTTGATGTTTTTTTATGATACTGAATTACCAACATTATGTCTGATTTATGCACAGTTTTTGTATAAGCACATTTCATCTTTAAGAAAAATGTTTATTTAGTACAAAATGTGAATAATGAACAGCACTCCTTATTGAAACATGAAAACATTTTGAAATGTCAAAATCTGTTAAATTGGCACAAAACTCCTTGGATTTTAACAGAAACATATTTTCTAAAGGAACTTTGAATCTGCACTGAAAATTAACAATAAAACATTTGAACATACAATTATAAGTATCAGTGTATGTATGACAATAGTGTCTTTTTATCTGTGTCTGTATCTTAAAATGTGATCAAGCAGTTAAATTCTTAATTCACAGCATAATTAAAACTGGGATTTAAACTACATTTTTTTTTCAAGCATTTGCTTGTATAATTGCAATCTTCAAGCTAAGATTTCTAAGGCAACATTGGTAAAACCAAACAAGCAAGGGGAAATGTGTGTTAACTCATCTTTAACTTATGCAAAACTTTTGATTTCTGTAACTGAAAATCAAATCAAAATCAAATCAAACATAAATCAAAATGATTTTTCAGATATTCTGAATGAGGTGGACAACTACGTTAAACTATGTCCATTACCCAAATGTTGCTCTCCAAAACAGCATTAAATTCAGCACGGAACTCTGGAAAATTCTCATAGTTCTCACACAGCTGAAGGAACATCCCACATGTACGACCAACAGGGCGCCTTGTGAAATCTGACATCACTGCAAACCCAATAGACATGTGGTCTGACAAAATCAAGTGACATCCTGTGCAGAACCTCAGAAACTTTCCTAGTTTCTCATCATCCATTTCTCTGATGTACCTTTTCAGATGATGTGCTACTTCTCTTTGCTTTGCTGTCATATCAGCAGGGAACTTCAAAAGTCCTAAGACCTTTTTAGTTGTTGGTAGGAGTTTAGCATACATCTCTTTTGGCTCCTCAAAAGTAAGGGAGATCAGTCTAACACAAACATTGGCTTTTGGACAAGCTCTTTGTGGGAAATCTCCTTCAGAATTTCGGAGAAGTTTTCTGCAGAGACTTTTCTGCAGCATTCATAGCTGTCAAGAACTTCCAACAGTTCATCAAGTTCAACAGAAGATGAAATCCTGTAATGCACATTGAAGAATTTCTCGTTCTTGGGTGCTTACAAACTGAAGGAAGCACTCTATCAGGTCACTGTATACTGCACCAAAAAGCATCTCCTCCATAAAAGGGGGGGGGGCAAGCTTTATTGGAATGTACTGGCAGTCTTTGTAACCTTTCAGGAAATTAGTATTTAGTATTGATCACATGGATCAAGATGGCGAGCCACCCACTGAGTCTTGAACACTTCTAAAACGCCTAAAGAAACACAAAAGATTTGTTGCTCAATTTTTCCCCAGACGGGGGAAAACAAACACACTGGAAGACGGAGTGAATTGAAGTGAAACTTTCCATCAGCATTCGCGTTGCTGCTCATATCTTTGTTCATCAGGACGGTAGGCCTGAACTGTTGCATTCATGATCACACGCATTACACAGGATGCGGAAGGTCATTCATTTTCAAATTGAAGATCGGTTCTTGCAAGTTCATAGACTGTTTGATTGAAACGGATACACAAACTGGAACTGAGAACTGATTACATTTCATTTTTTCTTGTTGTTTATCAACTGTAACATTGTACTTACAAAGGCAGTGAGTTAAGTTTTTGTATTTAAAATGTAATTGTTTTTTTTTATAAAGTTTATGTAACTGAGCTGTTGATTTGAATAATCCATTCAAATAGTAAATTAAGGAAACTTAATCCAAATAGGAAACAAAACAAGATCAGTTAAGTTTTATTGTAGCTAAACTAATAAAACTTTGTTAAAAAAAATAACAGATTAAAAGCTTAGAGGGAAAAAAAAGTTATTAGTACTAGTAAAAAAAGCCAATCTAGATATACGAAACATAACTCTACGAAAAAAAAGAGAATAAAGTAAATAGAGAATGAAACTAGAGACTAAGTGAAACATTATTGTGAGACAAAGAGATTCAAACACAGAAACAATTTGATTTTATTTACTTCATTTTATTTCTCTTTTCATTGTGAATCAGTGAGCATTTTATTTTGTTTATTTCTCTGTTTTTTACGCTTTATACATCTGGTTCCTGAATCCAAAAAAAAAAAAAAAACAGTTAATCAGTTCATACATCCATTTTATTATATAAATAATTTCATCATTATTCATACCTACCTTGTCTGTCTGTTCATTTGTCTCTTTCATTTGGCTCCATAAGAATCTAGAGCACTGGTCTACTTTACCCTTTATACCTTTCACCCTAGATGCTACATCACTTGTGGTGTTTTGCTCACTAAGGGTCAGAGAGTGGTTACACACACACACACAATTTTTTTTTGACACATACAAATCACACTCTGACATCCATACCAACACACCCACACAATTATAGCTGCATTATTTATCCAATTGGCTCTATAATATGCAGAAAACAGGAATAAAGCGAGTATTTGCTTTATAGGCCAAACCTGAAAAAATGGCACCATCTGGTAAAAAATAGTAAGAAATTAAATTTTGAAGCCTTGCCAACATTTCAGCCTATTGTATACCTAAAACCGCCAGCGGATAAATTTTACCCACGCACGTTACAGCTGTTTTTGAATGGCTAAAGAACATATTTTTTCACTGTATTATGCTACTGTCTTCACAAACAAGTTGTCACAGAGCCACCTACCTCACCAACCGAGTCAACCTCCTACACCCGTTCACAATCACCAGAGTGCTAATCACGAACACCTGCATCCACTTACCACCACCATTCAAAAGCACATTCACCTCAGTCACTCGTCATCTGGTCTCAAGGTTGCAAGCTCCTCTGCGCTGGTCAATGCCTACCTGTCTGCCCGTCATTCCTGGAGTTCGTCTCTGCCTATAGAAAGATCAAGAAGTTACCATTCATTTAAGACTGTTTATCTGCTTCCTGTATGCTCCTCAGTTGATTACTTTATGTTGGATGCATATCCTTGGTTACCTTTAATAAATTACCATTTAACTTGTATCAACCTGTCTGCCTCCTTGACCTGTGTGTGACAGAAGACCAGCCCTTTAAAAGTTGAAAAAAGTTATACAGATCATGAAGATTCCCTATGGAACCTCAGAGCACTTCCTCACCGGAACTCTTCGCCGACCTCGTTCACTCTCTGCGAGAATCACTCCTTCCACCAGTCCTATGGCCCATCCTACAAGCATCTCAATGGGTTCCTGTTACAGTGCTCCCTCTACTTTGAACTACAACCCCATCAGTTTACGACAGAACGGGCGAAAGTGGCATTCATCATTTCTCTACTGATGGGGAGAGCCTTGCAGTGGGCTGAACCTCTGTGGAATTCACAAAGCCCAAGGATTAATTCTCTGGATAGCTTCGTGAAGCATTTCCGGGAAGTATTCAGTCAGCCAGCCACGGAGATCTCAGTGCACAATGAGTTGTTCCAGTTACGGCAAGCCAATTTATCAGTCCACGATCACACACTTCGTTTCCGCTCACTCGCTGCGAGCAACAGTTGGAATGAGGCTGCCTTTCTTTCTGCCTTTTGCCGAGGTCTTAATCCCGTAGTACGTTAACAAATGTCCATTTATGAAAACAGTGGGCCTGGAGAGTTTTCTACAAAAAGCTGCTTGTGTTTCTCAACTCCTAAGCGCTTGCCATACTGATTCCATGCTCATTGCTGCCGCCTCATCCAGCCTCTCATCTCCTGAACCAGAGCCTATGATTACGGATACTTATCACCTATCCACCACTGAGCGATCCCGACGACTCACCCAAGGCCTCTGTCTCTACTGTGGTTCCACTGAGCACCAACTTTGTGCCTGTCCTGTTCGTTCTCCACACCCAGCAGTGAGTGCCATCCAAGTCAAGATTGGTGCGTCATCGCATGCCAGAGGTCATTCTCCGCGTTTGATGCTTCCACACTGAACAGATCTTGCCACTGGTACTGGAGGAGGCTGTTGTGGATAACGTCTTGAGACGCCCCTGGCTCTCCAAACATCAACCCACCATCAACTAGCTGTCTGGAGAGATTCACAAGTGGAGTGTGGAATGCCAACGAGAATGCCTAAAGGACCTACCTGTCCTGACCTCTAACCGTACCAGTCTCACTGTCTGTTCAACCTCAATAGAGAGTCCAGAGACGCACCAAGTCACACCCATTCCTCCCGAATATCAGGATTTCCAGGACGTGTTTAGCAAGGACGCTGCCACTCACCTACCTCCTCACCGGCATGGGACTGCGCTATTGACCTGCTGCCTGGGGCCAAGCTACCCAAGGGACACATCTATCCACTGTCGATCCCGGAGAGAGCCGCCATGGAGGAGTACATCAAGGAAGCCTTAAATCAGGGGTTCATCCATCCATCCACCTCACCTGCAGCACCAAGTTTCTTTTTTGTGGCCAAGAAGGATGGAGGTCTGAGGCCTTGTATCAACTACAGTGCCCTCAATGATCAGAGAATGAATGAATGATGCTATTATGTTGCTGTTTATTGTTTGTTTTTGTATATATAGCGTATTTATATGTATATATTTGTATATATTGTACTACCACCAGTGTGCAGCATCCACTTGGATGATGCGACGGCAGCCACAGGACAACAGCGCCAGTGCGCTCACCACACACCAGCTTCAGGTGGAGAGGAGAGAGAGACAGAGCCAATCAAGTGGTTGGGGATTATTAGGAGGCCATGACTGACAAAGGCCAAGGGGGCAACTTGGCCAGGACACCGGGGTTACACCCCTACTCTTTACGAGAAGTGCCATGTGATTTTTAATGACCACAGAGAGTCAGGACCTCGGTTTAACGTCTCATCCGAAAGATGGTGCTTCTTGACAGTATAGTGTCCCCGTCACTACACTGGGGCGCTAGGACCCACACAGACCAAAGGGTGAGCACCCCCTGCTGGCCTCACTAACACCTCTTCCGACAGCAACCTAGTTTTCCCAGGAGGTCTCCCATCCAAGTACTGACCAGGCTCAGCCCTGCTTAGCTTCAGTGGGCAACCAGTCTTGGGCTGCAGGGTGATATAGCTGTGCCTATCCCCTTCCTCTGGTTCCAACCACCCTGGAAGGGCTCTGTGGGGCCCGTATCTTCAGTAAGCTTGATTTTAAGAAGCGCCTATAAACTCATCCACATCCGCAGGGATGACTAATGGAAGACTGCTTACGTAACACCTACCACACTATGAGTACCAGGTTATGCTGTACGGGCTATCAAACTTACCTTCCATCTTTCTAAAACTTCATGAATGAAATCTTCAGAGATATGCTCAACCGGTTAATCCTCATTTATATTGATGACATACTCATATACTCACCCAACATTGAAGAACACCACTATCATGACACCCGAGTGCTCCAGCGCCTCCGTCAACACCACCTGTACTTAAAGGCCGAGAAATGTGAATTCCATCAATCCACTCACTGGGCTACATCGTCACCCTTGCCAGAGTGCAAATGGACCAGAAGAAGGTGGAAGCGGTAAAGAACTGGCTTCAACCCACGACAGTTAAGGAGATGCAGAGGTTCCTGGGGTTCGCCAATTTCTACTGCAGATTCATAGCCCATTACAGTCAGTTAGCAGCACCTCTTACCTCGCTTCTCCGACAGAAAGCCAAAGCTTTAACCTGGACCCCAGAGGCTCAACAGGCCTTCACTCTGCTCAAGTCTGCCTTCTGCACTGCCCCGGCACTCTCACATCCAGACCCCAATCTCTGTTTCTTGGTCTAGGTAGATGCAGCAACCCTGGGAGTGGGTGCTGTCCTGTCCCAATGGAAAGGTGAACCCCCTGTACTCCATCCATGTGCCTACTTTTCCAAGAAACTGTCCCCGGCGGAGCAGAACTACGATGTAGGTAATCCAGAATTACTGGCCATCAAGCTCGCTCTGGAGCAGTGGCGGCATTGGTTGGAGGGTGCCAAACATCCATTTGTGGTAATCACTGACCTATCATAAGAACCTTCAGTACCTCCGAGAGGCCAAACGTCTCAATCCAAGGCAGGCCAGATGGGCTCTGTTCTTCACCCGATTCCATTTCACAGTCACTTACCATCCAGGAAGTAAAAATGTTAAAGCTGATGCTCTCTCCTGCCTACACCAACCTGACTCAGCTCCAGATGAACCATCCTACCACAGTCTGTCTTCATGTCACCTGTCCTGTGGGAGCTTGACGACCAAATCCAAGCCGCCACTCTTCCTGAACCTACTCCGCTGGGTGGTCCAGAAGGGAAGAACTATGTCCTATCCGACCTGCGTTTAACCATTCTAGACTCAGTCCACACCTCTCCAGGATCTGGACACCCAGACAGCCACCAAACCCTCTCGCTTCTCCAGAATCGCTATTGATGGCCCAACATAGCCCGGGATGTCGCCCGTTATGTCAAGGGATGTTCGATCTGTGCCATCTCTTCTACACCACACTGTCTGCATGAAGGTAAACTGGTCCCTTTGCCCATTCCTCGCCAGCCCTGGTCCCATCTGGGGGTAGACTTTGCCACCCACCTCCCACCTTCAAACGGGTTTACAACCATCTTAGTAGTCGTCGACCGATTTTCCAAGTCCTGCAAACTAATCCCACTACGTGAATTTCCATCAGCCTTTGAAACAGCCGAAGCCCTCTTTCAGCATGTGTTCAGTGTTCAGGACATTGTCTCCGACAGGGGGCCACAGTTCATCTCCAGGGTCTGGCGAGGGTTCTTCCATCTCCTGGGGGTATCAGTGATTCTGTCATTGGGGTACCATTCACAGACCAATGGCCAGACCAAACGGAAGATCCAAGAGATCGGGCGGTATCTCCAGGCTTACTGTTATGAACATCAAGACAGCTGGAGCCAGTATCTACCCTGGGCAGGGTATGTCCAAAATTCGCTGCGCCAGGAAACCACCGGACTAACATCATTCCAATGTGTCCTCGGATTCCAGCCGCCATTGTTTCCCAGGACTGAGGAATGATTGGAGGTCCCAGCGGTAGATTACTGGTTCCGTGAGAGCGAGAGGGTATGGGATTTAGCTCATATCCATCTCCAGTGGGCAGTCCGGAGACACAAGACCAATGCCGACACTCGCCTTTCCGCCAATCCCACCTATCAGCCCGGGTACCGTGTCTAGCTATCAACACGGGACATTCATCTCCGGCTGTCCTGCAAGAAGCTGAGTCCCAGGTACATAGGTCCTTTCCTCATAGCAAGGCGCATCAACGATGTCACATACCAGCTCCACCTACCTGCTCAGTACCAGATTTCGTCCACCTTCCACGTCTCCTTGCTCAAACCTTTCACTAATCCTCTTCTCCCTCCCTCCATAGAGCATGAGATACCCCCTCCTCCGCCCGAGGTCGCTTCCAAGAAAACCATCTACAGAGTCAAAGAAATCCTCGACTCCCGGCGGCGGGCTTCATTACCTCATAGATTTGGAGGGGTACGGTCCTGAGGAGAAATCATGGGCAGACAAGGATGACATTCTGGACCTACCCCTCATTAACGACTTCCACTAAGCCCACCCGGATCGTCCCGCTCCCAGGGGACGCGGCCGTCCTCGCCGTCAACCTGGGGCATCGGGAGATGCCCGTGGGGGAGGGGGTAATGTCACAGAGCCACCTACACCTATTCACAATCACCAGAGTACTAATCACGAACACCTGCATCCACTTACCACCACCATTCAAAAGCACACTCACCTCAGTTACTCATCGCAATTCAAGTGCACAGCTTCACCTAATTAATTAATCATTTACATATATTATTTATAATTTGAATTATAAAAGAAGAACACCAATAACTTCGGGTAATCATAAAAAATGATCTGATCTTTTTTCCTCCAAGAAATGGGCAGACTAGAATAAATAGAAACACAGAAGCAAACAATAAATCATAAAAATGGCAAAACAAAAATTAAATAATCCAGTTTTTTAACAATTATGAGTAACATTAGAATAAAATGTCTAAATATGATATATTGATCGCCACCATCAGACTCTCCATCGCTCATGGCATTTAGTGCTTCTTGTACCTCTTCATCATTCATAAATTGCTTTCTTTTACTCATTGTCTTTATTTATGAAACTGATAACCGCTAATTCAGTGAGTGAAAGGCATTGCCTAGCAATCCTATGTTAAAGCACTGAAAGCGAAAGTCCCACCCTCCAAGCAATCGCCGTCTAAACCACGCCTCCTGAACATACAGGCATTATACACCCAAAAAAAATGATTCTGACCCCTTGTAAATGTTACATGGTTTTATCTGGTTAATTTCACTGATTTTAATGTTTTATTTAATCCTACTTATTTTTAATTATTTGAAATCCACTGCCCTCGTTTAAAACAAGTTAATTTAATTCAATTAAAAGTAATTAGAAAAAATATGTTTAATTTAATTTCCATATACTATCGCATGTGCAGACAAATTTTTTTCTGAAGGCGCCAAGGCAGGATTGAACGTGATGCACTCTTTTGAATGCTGCATCCAGCTCTGCATTTTTGGTAAGTAAGCAATTTATAATCATTGATGTGTTATATTTGTTACTTAAACAGAGTTCTGTTTACACTTTAAAACATTTGATAGAAAAAATATGTTTAGCTAATGCTAAGTTTGTGTTTTTTATATATAAATTAATAGCTTAACGTGAGTTGTGTAAGGTTAGTAAGTTAACTTAACTTAAGTGTAAATGCGTGATGAATTCAGTGTTTGTCTTGATTTATTTATTAGTTTGTGGAAGCCAAATAAAAGGAAAAGAGTTTTACGAATGTTAACGTTAATTGTAGCTGCACCTTCCTTGCTGTCTAGGCTTGTACGTTAGACTGGTCAAGCCTAACGTTACATTAACTTTAATGTTATTCCTGACTGGCTGTATGCATGTTTTTTAATCTTTTCAATGTGTTAACTTAACATTAGGACAAAATACACCTGTGAAATAATGTTGGTAAAAGAGTTTATGTTTCTACATAATGGCAGCCATAGGTAACGTTAGGTGCCTGAATTTACCGTTTCTTTAAAAATTTGTATTTTTTAAACACCTGTAGACCTGCCCCTACTCTGCCGCTGACTGGCTCCGACCGACCGTGACATTTTTCAAGGCCTGTCACTCCACTTGCAAACCTAACCAACGAATGCAACGAACACTACCCAATCAGAGGCAGGTCTTCACAGAATGCGGGTAGGAAAAACAGAACAAGCTTCTCTTCACTTCATGGTAGCGGCATGGGTAGCAGTCCTCGTGGACGGTATCCAACTCACCTTATCAAATCTTAAAACGTAAAGGTGAGGCTGAAAGTACATGTAGTAGAAGCATGCAAATGTTTCATAACTAAATAGCAGGAGATTTGCAGATGACACGAGAGGACCAGCTAGTACGACCACAGCCGATAGTCCAGTGAAAGAATTTTTAAGTTGAAGTTGTAGGAAGAAGAGTATAGGGGTTAGAATGTGGGTTTAGCTAGCAGGTTAATTTTATTCAACTTTGTTTCTGCTCTAAACACAAAGACTAATTATGTTGGCACTGCATTTATTGCTCCCAATTTCAAAGTAATACTTTTAGTATAGAAGTGGAACATGAAAAATACAAATACTAATAGAGTTAGTGATATGGCATGAAGACAGAAAAATTAATTAATCTAAATTAAATTAACAAATTAATTAAACAAAACTAAGAGCTGGCAGGGGTCTTTTTTCTGTTTCTGATTTCACAAACAGTTTATAAAAAAAATCGCCATATAATATGATCTGACTCAATGTAAATAACCTTACAGAATCATTTATTCTAAAACATTGTACAGGTGTTTATATTTCCTGCATTGTTGTACAAACAATGGTACACTCAAAAAAATTATATGTTGGAATTACTTAACTTTTTTATGTCAACAGGTTCCACGTAACTGAGTTAGGTTGCATTTAAGTAATAATATTTATTTCAGTAAACTTAAGGTAATTACTTAACGTTAATGCAATGTTGTTTAGTTTAATGAACTAAACATTCTTTATTTTATTTTAATCTATAAAGTTAATTAAGTTCAATTATTCTAAAATTAATATAGTCACTTTCAATAAAAACAAATAATCATGTTTCATTGAGTTTATTCAATGTCCATTCAAAACATTTTTAACAACTTTTACAAATTTCTCCAACAAGAATTTGTACAAAATGCTTCAGTTTTTATTTTTTTTATAAATCAAAGTTCTTCACTTAATACAAGAAAATAAGTAAAAATAAAAAGTATGCTGCCATCAAAAGGATTTACAAAATGCTCACATGCAAGTATTACACTTAGGAAAAAAAAATGGCAGTCTTCATTTGTAATATGTGCCTCCTTGAAACTGAAAAAATGCATGTTATTCAAAGCAAGACAAATTTTAAAGGAATATAACATGGGCAATACTGAAACAAATGTACTGCAGTAGCCAACAGTGCAACACTATGGAGAAAACACAAGTTCAGCCTCTTATTAAACATCTTTGGGCTCTTTTCAGACTTTAAGCTACAGTCTTTATGTAAGGAGTTTATTTTTCAGGACCTGGACCTTGTTTGACAGCTTGTTTGCATCTAGCTCCATAAAAATCTTTTGAAATACTTCAAAAGTGTATCTTAGATCTTGAGGGTAAGCCAAGTTTAATGCGTAAATTACACCAAGCAACACAGAACACGCATTTGGCACATTTTTCAGATTTTGAAGTATATGGATGCCTTCAATTATGATCCCAACGTCTTCATAAGGGTCTGTAGCATCTGCCCCTTCATGTACAATTGCATAGATTCCCAGGGTGGTGTTGCGCATTGAGATTAGGGCATCGTCATGTTCAACATCCTAAAAATGACAAGTATAAAAAGAAACAATTACAAAAAGATCAAGGGTGAAAGAAGGAGCTGGTTTTAGAGAAACATGCAATAAGTTTAAAAAAAATTAAGTAACTTACCATATACTCCTTCACAAGGTTTGAGGGATCTTCATTTAGATAGACAGCAAGGGCTTTCAGGATGCATTCCCTTTTTTTTTTCAATGGTGACATTCTGAATGTGAAATAAGCATTCGTTAGCACTTTTTAGACTTGTACATCTAACATTTTCAGTAGCATTATACCAATTATCTCACTGTGTTGTTTCAACAAAAGATAAGTTTGTCAATCCCATCAATCGATAAAACAGTCCACGTGACATTAGTGGTTCAACCATAATTTTACGAAGCTACGAAAATATTTTTGTGTGCAAAAAAAAAACAAAAATATTGACTTTATTCAACATCACCGCCCGCCTCCGTTCATGAGAGTCTCACGACACATTTGTGCATTGCTTCTGACGTAGAAGATGCATGTGTCACGTTACTCTCGATAATGGAGGCAGACTCGAGGGAGAAGAATTGTTAAATAATTGTTGTTTTCTTTGCACAAAAAATTATGTCACAGGGGCTATTTTATCGCTATCCTTACTACCTTTCTGGGCCTTGAACGTGTAAGTTGCATTGTCTAGAAAGCTCTCGGAATTAATAAAAAAATAACTTTATTTATGTTCTGAAGATGAACAAAGGTTTTACGGGTTAAGAACGACATGAGGGTGAGTAATTAATGACCGAATTTTCATTTTTGGGTGAACTATCCCTATAAGCCTTGGGTGAAAGCTTTTTTTAACCTATTATGAATTACTGTCAGATTTAAAATGATGATGAATTTAGAGAACTTACCTGATCCATAACTGACAGGATGTTTGTGATCTTCTGTGACGCTGCTCCTCCTTTTTTTTTTGACAATGTTGAGGAGCTGTGTTGAGAAATTATCAAGCTGGCCCATAAATTTGGACACCAAAGGGATTGTTGTGATCCGGCTAAATTCTGCAGATACCTAATAAAATATTAAAAGGACAAATAAGGTTGGCTGCTGATAAATTTGTGACAGAAGTAAGAATAATATAACACCAACAGTATTCCTTTACCACCACTTACAGATGACATTCAAAATCATTACCAGTGAACATAAACCTGAATTACATCTAAAGTACTTAAATTCAATATTTAGAATTACAACAACATCCAAGTAATTCATCACAGTTGATATTACATAAAGACTTACCTCTCGCTCAGTAAAGAGTGCTGGCCATCTGTTTTTAAATTCAACAATGAAAGGCAAATCTTCAACCACCTCATGCCTTCGGAGTGCAAATGTTTGGTCCATCAGCACCTTGATAACTTGCTCATTGTTTTTTTTAGTTACCTCGGACAGTAGGGTAATCCTTTGCTTTCCAAGGGTATCTTTTGTTTCACCCAGTGGGTAATCTGGACAGTAATTTACCTCAGCTTTTCTGGGTTTCTTCACTTGGTTTGGGCTTCCCATGGATCCTTTTCGCTTATGGGAGTTGATGTTTAGCTCAGAACATCCTATGTTTCTCAATTTTGTCCTGTAATTTGCCATCTTATATTTCAAACTGATTTTCCAGCCATAGTAGCCACTCGCAGAGCCTTTTTCTTTGAGGCATGGGTGCTTGCGTACCAAAGCAGAAGCTACATCATCAAGATCTGCACTTGAAGGGTATGCCTTGAACTTTATTATTTCTGAGGCTAAAGCATCCAAAATGTCAGACTTTAGCTTGGCATTGGGGCTCAGGACAGTACCATCAGTTTGATAAGCAAGTTGTGCTTTTTGCAGTTGCATCTCTGCATCAAAACTAAACTGTGGTATTGGAAAACTTTCAGGCCATGCCTGACTTCTAACGGAGGACACAGATTCTGGAGTTGACAGTACAGATGACTGTGGGGATGAGATTAGGTCTGTATCACAGGATGATACTGAAGAGGTCTCATTTATTTCAGATGAAGAAGTAGGGATACTTGTAGATGAAGTCAAAAAAATGACCTTGAGTGTAGCTTTGTCCTGTATGTCTGAAGTTGAACTGAGGTTGACAAAATCATTAAAATCAGGATCTTTGAATTGAAGTCGAAAATCTTCAAGGACTCTCAATTGGGTCTGGATTTCTCTTTTAAGGTCATTCAATGAGTCTGGAATACCAGCTGGGAGATTTAACCTTTCACAATTACTTTCTCCTAAGATCACTAGAAGTTTGGCTGGGGTGCCCATCATGTTAAACTTTTCTGAAAGAGAGAGGGGGATGAATATATGAGTACAATGCCAGCAGACTCATCATAACTATTTAAACTAAAAGAATAGTTAAAAATTATAACTCTGTCATTATTTGCTCACCCTCATGTCATTCTGTACGAGTTTCTTTCTTATGTTAAACATAAAAGAATATATTTTGAAGAATGCTGGTAATCAAACAGTTGTTGGTCCCCATTGACTTCCATAGAATTGCTTTCCCTACTATGGAAGTCACTGGGGACCAACAAATGTGTGATTACCAGCATTCTTCAAAATATCTTCTTTTATGTTCAACAAACTCATACAGAACAACATGAAGGTGAGCAAATGATGACAGAAATTTACTTGATTTATTCCTTTAAATAGATGAAAAAGACATAACATTTTTTGAATAAGATTTTGTTTTCATATTAATCCTCCTGAGAGTAGTCTCGAAGTAGTACTTACAAGGTATGACAGTGGTGCTGAAACAGATTAATACATCTCTATGTCCCACAGGACTTTAGTGGCTGGTTATTACACCTCATCTATTAGTATGTGTCTTTTCAGAGTAATCATTCGGACACCTCCAACCATATAATCAGCAAGAGGGTATGGGTCTTTCAACTCATTGTGGCAAATTAAGCAAATTTCCAGAGTTGGTACCAATTCAAAGGCCCTGAAGTGCTCTTGGTACCATGAACACATTTTTTTGGCAATGAAAGCCAGATTGTCTTCGATTATACAGATTTGAGTAATTTCTGCAAATTCTGGAAGACCACAAAGAGACCCATGGGCAATTATCATGCCATTTCGATACATAATGCCATCATAAGAGACATTCTGAGCAACACTGACAGTGGTGATACCAGGATACCTACAATTAAGGCAACGTACAACATCCTCTTTCATGACCTCAACAGAGATGGCAGAAACATGTGTGACCTGTAAGGTGGTCTTTTCAGGGCTGGGTATGTGGAGGTTATATCCAACCATCAACTGGTGTTTACTTGCCAAAGTTAGTGGTATGTTCTTGAAGCAATTATTGTGCCTAACTACTTGTTTGAAGTAGCTATGTTTAGCTTCAAAACGCAATGTCCAAAGAAATACGAGAGGACCAAAGCAGCGAATCATTTCTGGATAGTGCTCCAAGAAGTGATGCTTTGGGAGCAGTTGTTTAAGTGGAAACAGCTCCTGATATTTCTGACGGTGTTCAGAGATCTTGCATTCCAAATATGCAATGGTCTCATCTGTATGAACCAAAGACACAACCAGTTCCACAATATCCTTCAAGTCTAAAATCATAAGCCACACAGGTTCATCTGCAGGCACCAAATGCCCAATAATCAATGGCAGCAATCTTAACAGACACCAATTTTCATGTGCATTGCCACCAACTGATCTTCTGCTTGCAAATGTCTGTGGCACCAATTGAGGTCGATTTGTATTATCACCCCACTTGTAAGGAAAATGATGGATGAGTTCATTAAGCCTATCAAGAGACAAGATCTTCTTTGAAATAAGTACAACAAAGCACTCTGCCAGCTCAACTGGTACTACGCCTTCAAAAAGATCATGAGCCAAATCAGGAGGATAGCCTGTTGTAACATTGAAGTAGCTAAGGCTTTCACTGAAAGCACATGCTTTTTTCACACCCATGACATTTACCTTTTTTTCTGTTGCAAGTTTCACATGTCCTTGGTGTTCTTCTGCAGTCCGACGTGTAAATTCACCTGCCTTCACTTCAGTGGTCTGAGAATTTGCACGAGAAGCTGAACAAAATCGACAACAGTATTCACCTGAAAAGTTCTCAATGAAGCCAGCCATTGAATGTGCACTAAGATTATCTGCCACAACACATTGTACTGTTCCTTTAAGAAATGTTCCCAGCTGTTGGACATACACACCTTGCTGTTCCAGAGTTTGGAGATCATGCAAAAGTGGTCGCAAGATTTTCTCAAATCCGTATGTCTTCACGTCTTCCGTTTTGCACAGAACTGCAAGATGAATTGAAGACAACGTTGACTGAGACATTGATGGTACATTACCCAAAATCCAGTAGATTGCACATAACTTGTGCTTCTTTCTTGATGTCCCTAGAGGGTTGCAAATTTCAAAGTCATCAACATATAAGCACACAGATATCCTCAACTCCTCTGAGAAGAAATCATTTGCTTTAAAATACAGACCATCCTGAACTGATCTGTACTGATGGACATCTCTTAACTGTTGAGAACTGTGACTTTCAACCATTTTGTCAAGTAAATCATTCTGACAAAAAAGATTCTGTAAAGACTCAAGTATTGGAACATACTGAAAAGTTCTGTTTCCCTTGGCATCAAGAACATACTCTACAGGGTCTACAACTTTAAAATTGTCCCTGTAATATTGTTTACGCTTAAATGCAGAGGCTAGCGGACCACCATGCTTTATTGCAGTGAGTAAAGGGTTTGTTGTACTTAAAGATGTAACAAGGTCTTTGACTAGAAATGTATCATTGTCAATCCTGTGTTTTTGTAAGGTGTCAACAATGATTCTGTGAGACAAAGGGAAAGAAGCATCACTCAGTAAATAATGCAGATCCTCCAACAGCTCATCAACAGCTGAGCCTGGGACATGGTAGTGATTTTCCAGCTTTAACAGTAATGAAGCAAATTTAAGCTCTACCAACTTTGGCAGGTTCTCTGGAACCTCTCCTGAATCAATACAACTGGAATCATCCTCTAACACAGATGCATCGGTTTCTTCATTTGAAGGAGTGTCATCAGATATTCCTCTTACCTCTTGAGTTTTCACTATACCTTCCTTAAAATCTGTCAATGAACACTGGCAATGCTTTCGGCTCTTATGTGATTTGAATGTGCGGTCCTTAAACATGCATCTTACTGTCTCATGACTGCGCAAGTGGTTATTTATATGGAGAAAGTAATCATTTACTGAAGGAATGTCAGTAACAGCACAAACATGACAATTTATCACAGTACTTTCACTAGAATTTTGCTTTTGAGATGCCTGCTCACTGTTATGTGATCTGCATAAGTGGGACCGCAGCGCATTCCAGGTTTTAAAAGTGCATGGACAGTAAGAATATGCACATGGATATGCGTGTCTGCGGCCATAGTGTCCATGTACCAACCTGAAGTGTTTTAAAAGCTTTGATCTGGATGTGTGAGAAGATCCACAATCTCTGCACAGCCACATATGGGACTCTAAAGGCAGAACTCCAAAACTCTGTGAGGGGGAAAAAAGGATGTGAGTCACCAATCAAAATAGATAAAATAATAATAATAATAAGCTAGATGCCATCTTATTAAGTTGTCAAATTTTTTAATGAATGTTTATTGCCATGTGTGTTGTTTGGGCCTTCCAAAAATGTAAATTTAACATTAGACATTAAATAAAAAAATGTGCAACACCATTTTTAAGACTGAATCATTTAAATGTTATTAAAATTTATATTAAATCTTGATCAAAACTTTATTTACACACAAAATCCGTTTACAAATAAATGGAAAAACTCTTCCTAACCAGCAATTTAAGTCATTTGCATGTTTTGTGTGGGGAAATTTAACTATTATCAAAGTTCAACAAGTATAAAACATTACATAAGAGCGAAAACAAAGAATGTAACTAACAAGCATGTGAAAACGAGGAATACAACAGGTTCATGAAAATACCACACAAAACATAAGATTATACGCGATTTACCGTTGTAAACTAATGACAGCCTCAACATATGCATAAAAACTAAAATATCTTACCTGTGTTTCCACATAAATAAAAACTTCTGTTGCATTCCTCGCACCGTGAAATTACTCTGTTTTGCTTCTCATAAAATGGCGCTGATCTAATAGAGAGCTGAAGCGTGATCGTTGAGTGTGCTTCCCATCTGCGCATGTGCAGATATTACTCCACCTGGTGACCAAAGAGCGGTACTGCAGAAGTAACACAACTCAGTTTCATTCATTTCACTTAAGTAAGCTGTGTAAATTTGAAATATTACTTTTTCTAATTTTGTCAACACAACTTTTTTAATTTTAACACACAAACTAAACTGTATTATTTCATTTATACATAGTTATATTATTTGGACCAACACCAGCCACATTTCATTTTTTTGAGTGTAGTTAAAGAAACCAAATCTGTTTTGTACTTAATTCACACATTTTCCATAAACTTCAATATACACCTCTTGTTTCATATAATTTCCTGTCTGTCTGCTTAGATCATCTAAAGCTTTGAAAGCATTATTTTCTGATGTAATTTCTAAATGCTCTAAAGTAATTTATAAGAGGAATAACACACTTGCAAGAAAATAGTCCCGCTGTGAATAAATAAATAAGTTCATAATTAAAATAGTCTTTCCTGAAAATTAAGTCCATGTCTGTCTGTCCACTTCCAACCTCTTAATCTGCCATTTGTTGTATATATTTTCATATATATATATATATATATATATATATATATATATATATATATATATATATATATAGTAATAAGGTTTTATTAAAATTTGGACTTGGACACAAATTCGTTTGTAGTGATCTGATTTGAGTCGTGGGCTTTGTTTTGTGCTGACACAAGTTTGTGATTATTGGACAATTACTTTTTTCCTCAACATGCTTACAATTTATCTTTCTAATTCCTGCTCATTTTTATTTCTGTTGCAGGTTATTCTCATATCTGATTGTCTTGGTGTGATGTGGACCAAAACCTAATTCTTTGGGGAGCTCATATTGTTTTGGTAAGTGCATTGAACAACATCTTAGACACAGTGCATTTAACATACATCTTAACAGCTATACTGATCACAGCAGTGCTGCAAAGGAGAAATCTAAAAAATGTTCTGTAACTGTGTGGTATACATTTTGTTCTTTATTTATGGGGGGGTTCTCAACGCTGGTACTTTGTCATCATATAATTCATAGAGAAGTGTTGCTATAAAAGTACCAGTACACACAGACATTTTCTTCATGTCTAGCTTCCTACTAGGAGTGCTTGTGTGTATTTGTTCTTTCTATAACAGTAATGACTAACAGCAGTGCAAAGTAAATCTGCCACTGATGTAGACACTGTTACTCTTAGGGCGTACTCACACTAGGCCCGGTTGCCTTGTACCGTGCCCAAGCACGATTGTCCCCCCACGGTTATCCTTTCCTTCTCTAGGAAACACTGCACTCTTTTGAGAAAAGCGCTCTCTCTCGCACGGCACAGTGGAGTTTATGTGCGAGTTCCGTGCTGAGTGCGAGTACGCCCTTAATCTGTTGAGTAAAGCTTCTGTTTGCTTAATATGAGATTCCGTGGCCCCAAATATAAGTCACAATAAACTATACATTTAGTTGTCTTTACAGAGCATAGCATTATGTAATCAAATTTGATGCGGATCACCATGCCCCTGATGTGACTGTTACGACACCATCACTAATGTTTGATTTTTGTCCCCTTTTCTCTCTTTGTAGTTTGTCTAGTTTATGTGGCAGTGTAAAGACTGTGGTGCGGAAGTGTCTAGGCGATCAGAAATTCTTAAACATTACAGACTAAAACATAGTCATTTTGGGCGTGGCCATCATATTAAGTGTATATACCCTAATTGTCCATGCGTATTTACGACTTGGAATTCACTTTTGTCACATTTGTCAAGGAATCACGAAAATACCTTAAAGCACTCTGACATATTTACTTCAATTTCCTGTCATTTATGTGGCTGTAGTGAACTTGGAACAGAACATGATTATTTTGTGCACATAGGCCATCATCTGAAAAACAATGAGACAATCACATGTATGTTTAAAGGCTGTGAATACACATCCAATGTATACAACACCTTCAAGTCGCATAAAAGTCGGAAGCACAGCTTACATACGTTGAGAGATTTTAAGCATGGTGTAGTCCAGGGAACTAGTGTAGCTGAAACTGAAGAGCCTGGTGTTTCAGACAGTGAAGAATTCTGTGATGAAAGTCAGTCTGAAGACATTGATTTAGATAAGTCAAAGGATCAGCCAGAGATAATAGAAAAAAAATTGCTGCAGTGTTATTAAAGCTGGAAAATAGTTTTCATGTGCCAAGTGCTCCAATTGATGAATTGCTGGAAGAATTTCAGTATTTGTTGAGCACAGCACCTTTGTGTAGTACAAGAAATGTGATACATGACACACTGAATAGTTACAACCTGCAAATTGACCAGCCAGTCACTGAAGAACTTGCATCTGCCCTGTGTACATCTAATCCTGTCTATAAATCAATTAGCAAAGGTTGTCCTTTGGCAAGATCCTTTAAGCGCAAAAAATACTACAGAGACAATTTTGTCAATTTTGTCATTTTTTGACAAAGTTGTGGAACCCATAGAATATATCTTGGAAGACAAAGATAAAAGAACACTGCAGTATGGTCCACTATTAAAGTTTTTACAGCAGCTTTTTACTAATGGTCACATTCTTAACAAAGCATTAGATAGTCACCTCATATCAGAGGGCAGAGGAGAAGAAGTGAAATACGAGTCTTTTCGATATGGTCAGTCTTTCAAGGATAAACATTTTTTGTCAGAAGGTGAGCTGCGAGTGTTGTTGAATTTTTATGTTGATGATTTTGAAATTTGTAAACCACTTGGCACATCTTGTAAAAAGCACAAGATCTGTGGCGTTTACTGGACTCTCAGCAATTTACCACCAGGTTGTCATTCTTCCTTGTCTTCAATTTATTTGGCCTTACTCTGTAGATCTGATGATGTGAGGAAATATGGCTATGAAAAGGTACTAGAGTCCTTGTTGAGGGATCTTGCAATTTTGGAAAGTCAAGGTATTTTTATTGCTCACCTTGGAGATTTTGTTAAAGGCACAATACAGTGTGTTGTAGCAGACAATTTGGGGGCACATGGTATTGCTGGATTTATTGAAAGTTTTGCGGGTGATTACATTTGTCGCTTTTGTGTGAAAAAGTCGGAAATTCAGGTGAGCGAAGTGAGTTCAGGGACATTTACTCTTCGAAGCGAAGAGATGCATGAAATGCATGTTAGATCAGCACAGGACAATGCACAACCTTATTACGGTGTTAAAAGGAAGTGTGTTTTTTCTTCATATCTTTCTCATTTCAATGTCTGCACAGGCTACACTCCAGATGTTGCACATGACATCTTTGAAGACATATTACCAGTTGAGTTGGCACAGTGCCTCAACTTGCTAATTTCAAAAAAGTATTTCACACTTGACAAACTCAATGAGTCCATTCAGAAATTTCCTTACAAGTTGACAGACAAAAGTAATCGTCCTCATGCTATTCCCAGGACATTCATGCAGAAGAAAAGTATTGGAGGAAATGTGCATGAAAATTGGAGTCTTTTGCGATTGCTTCCACTTTTGATTGGACATTTGGTGCCCCCAGTTGAACCAGCCTGGCAGGTCATTTTGGACCTTAAAGATATCGTTGAGCTAGTTGTTGCACCAGTGCACACGACCCAATCCATTGCTTTCCTTGAAGCCAAGATTTGTGACCATAGAGCTAAGTTACCAGAGGTTTTTCCTGGTCTAAAGCTGTTGCCGAAACATCATTTTGTGGAACATTATCCACAGATGATCAGATTTTTTGGTCCACTAGTTGGGTTGTGGACAATGAGGTTTGAGGCGAAACACAGTTTTTTTAAGCATTTGGTCCATCACACTTGCTGCTTTAAAAACATACTCTTGTCCATTTTGCATCAGGATGTGCAGAAGGTTCTGCAGTTGGAATACCCTGATATTACTCACATTTAGCTCACAAAGAATGCGTCTGTTAATGGAGTTAACTACAGAGAAGGTATGGTTGTTGTTCATGGCTCTGTAGGTGGCTTATGAGAGTTTGCAGAGGTTATCCAGATGGTTGTAGTGGAGAAAAGCTTGAGCTTTATTGTTAAAAAGCTTGATGCATGGTATAGGGAGCATTTTAGGGCTTTTGAGTTATGTCCCACTTCAGAAGTCTCCCTCATTCAACTTGGTGCCTTGTTGGACCAGTACCCCTTGGCAGATTACAGGATTGGAGGCCGGCGAATGGTGACACTTAAAAGATTCATACAGATACAAGGTTGGATTATGGTAGTTTGTGTTGTGTTCATACGCTGCATGAGTTGATACTCTAATACACTAAATATGGTAACAAGAGGGGTGCCTAACATTTCTTACAGGAGGAATAATTTTGTTTTTAGTAATGATAGAAAGAATTTTCTTAGGGAAATACAATCCAATCATCTGACTTCTCCCTGTACTAAAGTACCCTCATGTTGCCATATACAGGTGCTGGTCATATAATTAGAATATCATTGTTGATTTAAAGTTGATTTATACTAATTCCATTTGGGAATTTGGGATTTTCCTTAGTTGTCAATTATAATCATCAAAATTAAAAGAAATAAACATTTGAAATATATCAGTCTGTGTGTAATGAATGACTATAATAATGAAGTTTCACTTTTTGAATGGAATTAGTGAAATAAATCAACTTTTTGATGATATTCTAATTATATGACCAGCACCTGTAAATGTACATGTTAAGGAAAACATTTGTGACTAAAATAATATAAATTAGTGTTCAAATCTGTCAGTTTAAATATATCATGTTCAAAGGAACAACTACCACACAACCACAAACAAAGAAAAAAATATCTCAGTGTTTTTCATTCCATGCAAAGAAAGTAACGGTAAAAATTCATTGTGTTTTCAAGTGCAGAATAACATTACAGATTGGAATTGTGTGGTAGTATGTTCCTGTTCTAATTCGGTTCATAAAAAGTTATACCTAAGTAACAATAGTATGAAATGCTGATTTAATTTTTTTTTTTTTTTTTGTCTTCTTTAACAATTAGATTGAAGAATGGCACAAGTTGGTGTACATGGCAACCCTAACTCTAACCCCCCTAAATGATGTGGGTTTGAGTCCATCTTTTTTAATGCAGAATGTTTCCAGCACTTCTGGATCATCTGGAGCACCAGTGAGCAACCAAACATCTCCCATTTCCTCACAGGCCTCATTGCCCGCAACAGGCTCTGATGACACCATCATTCTGCCACATTCAGACAATGACTTGAGATCATGTGCATGGCCACATGAATTCCCCATTCCTCACTTTTCATACAATGTAGAGGTACAGCTTCAACGTGGAAATGACTGCTTCAGAGAAACTGGCACTCAACTGAAGATTACTCCAGGGTTAAAGTCTGTGTTGTACGTGTATGTTATGAGTGTTGAATGTTACTTTTTGGTACGGACTGTGGAAACAAATTTCCTCTATTGAGGACAATAAAGAATGAATATGGATATATGAATATGATATCTTAGAGAAGCTAGCCGAGGAGATCTTCCAGTATACAGCGTATCCACAAAATCACCAAACAGATGATGTAGCAGAGGCATTCATCAAAAAATTTCCCTATGGCTGGATGATTAGCCTAAAATATAAAATGGCTAATTACAGAATGAAGATGCAAACCATTGGCTTTCCAGAAGTGACTGTAAATGCTTTGAAAAACAAACATAGTGATGTAAAGAAGCCTAAAAAGGCTGTAGTCAACTTTTGTCCTTCACACCCTGCTGGCGAAACAGATGAAAGCTTAGAAAATGTCAGACTTGAACTGTTGAATGATGTCAGACAAAGAAACAAAGTGCATCGTGTGTAAAAAAGATGTCAAAAACATTCTCCTACAGAAGAAAAGAGGTAGTGCAGGAAAATCCAGCTGCCGGAGAGTTTAAAGCCAGGTGGCTTGCACTTTTTCACATTGATGAGGTAAGCACATGCTTGCTCCCTGGGTTTTTACATTGCACTTTGACCCATTGTAAATATTAGCAAGGTTTAAATAAGGATGCAGGCTGCTGGTCCAGTTTTGATTTCTTGCCATTACCCTTGATTGATTTCAATACATCTGGCTAGAACACACTGTACACCTAGAATCTATCTTTTAATGATATAGTAGCTACAAAATATCATTACAGCGATGGCTGATCACAGTGCTTTTTGTCTTCTGTTGTTGTTTTTTTGTGTGTGTAATAGATAAATTCCGAATTCCACCGCATAACAACAGTCCCACTTGAAACAACCTTCATGGCTCAGTTGGACAGCCATTTACCCCAGCTGACATCTATTTTCAACAAAAAGGGAGGTGTTTCTGTATATTGTAAATATAATTTTTATTTTTAGAATTTTCAGGTCATTAAAATCTATTACATAAATTCATGTTTTTCCTATATTCTACAAATATACAGGACATCGAAGGAGATTACATCCAGAGAGACCTGCAGAAATTCACCATGGGCGTATATGTCATCAACAAGAAGGGTGGAGAAATTGGAGCACAAGATGACATTGGCATTTATGTTGAAGGAGAAGTCATTCTGGACAACATTGGATCTGTAGCCCAAGCATGTGCAATGATGCTGGGAGTCATCTATGTACTGAACATGGCTTACCCCAAAGAGCTGAAATACTCCTATGAATTCATTAAAAAAGTGCTCTTGAAAGGCTTTCCCCCAAAGTCCTTGGACTAAAGAACAAAATCATTGCTGGACTGTAGGATTTCTTCAGCCGCTCTTGTGAACGCCGCTAAGCTGCATTTTTAAATCTGGTTTGGGAGGCGATAGAAAACATTTAGTATGATGTAAAATGCAGCCCTAGAAGATGTTTCAAACTGAAAACAAAGTGAGTGGTGGACTGTAATACACAGCCACTGGTGTGAACATTTAAAGCTTTCATTGGATTTTGTAGAATATTCACCTAAAATAAAAATTGCAATCCTGGAAATAAGCCAGGTTTCCATCCACACTCAGCACAAAATTTATCCATCCATCCATTACCGCCATATGAATATTAGAAGTTAAGCGATTTGAGATAAACAGTTGGTGACATCTGCGCCATTGAAGCATTGCATAAGAAGAGGACACAATGAGATGACGTCATTAAAAGAGCTCCAGTTAAAGTTCAAACGATGGAGAACCATGTGGAAAACATTTCTTGTTAGTTTCATGTAGGAATGTTACAGCCTACTCATTCCTCCACACAGATGTGATGTTTTCATTTGCCACTATTTTTATTATTCTCAGAGGAGCTTAAGCTTAAGTGGATATTTAAGTCACATGTTTCATTTTATTCAGTAAGTCTGTTTCCATATTGATACACCAACTTTTTCACCTCAGCCAAGCATAAAATCTATTTTGTTATATTACAGTCTTTTTTTTCTATTACAGTATTTTTTGAATGTAACTGTTTGCTGTTTTTTTGTAATTTCAGCATCATAAATTTAAAATTTTTAGTTAAACTGTTTTGAGTAGAAATTTAATTCTACTCAAAACAGTTTAACTAAAATTATGAATATAATTGATGAATAAACTCAATTTATAAAATATAAGTACAAACAATTTATAAAATATAAGTACACTCAACTTAAAAATATATCTGGATTTAGATAAATTTATTTTGTGCAACCCCTTGACATAATAAAATTAAGTAAAGTCAACATAACATTTTTTTCAGTGTAGGCTATAGCGGGTAAAGTTGACTGCTGGTGCTTATAGGTATAAATGTCCCGTTTTTTGATCTGGCTTAAAGGCACAGTCAGAGATCTTGGAAAATGCGAACCTTAGCCTGATAGCACTGAAAGCGAACTTCCCACCCTCCCTGCAATCGCCGTCTAAACCAAGTCTCCTTAACATACATGCGTTCAGAGACCAGGCAGAGCTAAGCGAGCTCTGACAGAGACAACATCAGCGGTCTCTCGACATTACGTATGGGGAAATCCATTTCCTCGAAATTATGAAGTCTGATTGAATAACTCTTTTGCTTGCAAATAGCCAATAGCCAAAAAACCTCAGAATCTTTTTTCTTTACTTGAGTCTGGTTTCGTCGTGGATTCACGCATTCAGAGCGGAATATTGTGGAAAATTATCCCCTCTCGCGTTTCGGAATTTTTTCTCTTAAAATGTCACTTTGCCGCATGTTTGGTGGGCCCATTGATTTCCCGGACGCACACGAGCAGTGTGTGCTGTGCCTGGGTCGGGCTCACGCAGAGGCAGCATTCGAAGGATCGGGATGTCGTGCCTGTGAGGAGCTTCCCATCAAGATCCTTCGTGCAAGGCTGGCCGTTACCCGTAACGGTGGCCCTGTATCTCCTGCCTCTCCCCCGTCCGCCGCCGTCGAGCCGCGAACCGAGAGACTGCAGAGAGCTCCGTCCACGGATTCCGTCGAGGTACTGGCGCCGGCCCAACGCCCACGCCATCCTCACGTGGAAGATCCCCTCTCATACTCTGAGGCCAGTTACCGCCCTCCACTAGAAGCGCGGGAAATGGTCTTGTTTGGATATGATGAGGACGACGCCATGTCTACGAATGCCTCCGACCCGGGAGCGTGGTCCGAGGCCCCGTCTAAAGCCGCCCCCACCTCGCTGGATACAGAGCTTATGGCGATCCTCACGGAGGCGGTGGCAGATATGGAATTAGAGTGGACAGCCCCCAAGGAGCTGCCATCTAAGAGATGGATGGACGGTTCCTTCCTTGGCGTGGGCCGTCAGGCTGAAGCCCCGCAATCTATCACATTCCTGGGTATGATACTGGACTCGCACACTATGATCGCGAAGCTGTCAGAGCCGAGAATCCAGTCGATTCACAATACACTAGCCCTCTTCGTTCAAGGCAGAGCTATCCCCTTAAGAACGTTTCAGAGGTTGCTCGGTCTGATGGCGGCTGCAGCCTCCATCTGCAGACTGGGCTTGTTGCACATGAGACTGCTTCAACACTAGTTACAGAGCCGAGTGCAGCCGCAGGCGTGGAGAGCGGGAACGGAACGCCTTATAATGCGTTCATATCTCGAGACTCTGGCGCCTTGGTTCGGCACGACCATATTCAAGCAGGGTGGACACGCTGGCATATAAACTTCTTGGAGATGGAAGCGGTTCATCTAGCGCTGCAGAGTTTCCTTCCATTCGTAAAAGACCATCATGTTCTCATCAGAACGGAAAACACGGCAGTGGTGGCATACATCAATCGGCAGGAAGGTTTGCATTCGCGATCCCTGCAGGGATTAGCGAGACAGCTGCTGTTATGGACAGACAGGGTACTTCTGTCGATTTGAGCAGTGTACGTACCGGGCAGTTTGAATTGCGGCGCGGACATGCTGTCCAGGGACGGCATTGTACATGGAGAATGAAGACTCCATCCGCAAACGATAAATATGATCTGGAATCTGTTTGGCATAGCGGAGATCGACCTCTTTGCATCACAGGAGAACGCCCACTGCCCTCTGTACTTCTCGCTGACAGCATCCCCCTGGGGGGAGACGTGCTGTCGAGCCGCTAGCCCACGGGACGGAAATATGGTTTTCCCCCAGTCAAGTTAATGCCGCTGGTGCTGCAAAAGATCAGGGAGAAGAGATGTGCATTGATCCTGGTGGCACCCAAATGGCCCAACCAGCCGTGGTTCCCGGAACTGGCGAACATGTCGCGGCTTCCCCCGTGGCAGATCCCGCCGAGAAGGGACCTCTTATCCCAGGCGAGAGGCACCATATGGCACCATATGGCACTCGAACTTCAGAGCAGCTTTTCGTCTGCTACGCGGGTGCCAAGAAGGGCGGCTCGCTGTCAAAGCAGAGGCTATCACACTGGATAGTGGAGGCTGTGCGAATGGCTTATGCTTCCCGGGGAACCGCCTGCCCAATCGGGGTGCACGCCCACTCCACAAGGAGTTTGGCGTCGTTATGGGCTTGGGCGAAAGGCATGTCTATTCAGGACGTTTGTTTCGCAGCAGGCTGGTCGTCTCGCAACACGTTTGCGAGATTCTATAACTTGGACATTCCCTCGTTCGCATCACATGTGCCATCAGTGCAGGAGGAGGGAGTTGAGTAGTCATTGGACTAGGCTATGGTTTCGACCAGGTCGTATAGACAGCGCAAGTTATTTTAGTAATAGCTGCGGTTGAGGTATTCATTAGCCATCTAATGTGGCCCCCTTATTATGCCCGCATTATAAGCCGGCAGTGTATTCCCAAGCACCAACATATTGCTGCATTTTCCCCATATCACACCAGTGTTGCTTATCTGGGTGCACGGGATTACGATGGTGTAGGAGCCGATTTGGCTTGGTGCCAAGAGGTGTTTCAACCAGGTCCGGTACCCGACTTAGAGCTAGCGCGCTGTAAGAATTATACTGCTGCTCGACGCCAGCTCACATTGAAAATGAATGACTTCCGGCCACTTTTTGACTTGAATAAAACCAGTTAATAAATATTTGTTCACAAAAAATATTTTATTACAATATAATTTTCCTACTAGTCTTCAGGAAAACATCTCTTAAGCTGACCGTGAAAACTGTTTTCTAGTTTTTTGTATTATCATGAGCTATCAGTTAAATTTCCACATTACTAGACTTTTGTACGGTGGCTGAGAGAGCTTAATGTAATGCAAAAAGAAAAAGCATCAACAAATCACAAAAACATCTTCATCAGTTTGACAGTGGGTGCTGCGAATGCTCAAAACACAGCCAAATAAAGAATTGTATTTGCATCGCTTTTCTGTTTAGTTGTGTCGTGAACATTTGCAGCACGTTGAGCTTTCTTGGCCACCATAATTTTGAACCTATATTGTTGGTGTTTTTTTTTTTTACATTGAATATTTGCATATGTGTTCTATGCTACATACAGAGTTCAGTTTCTCTAGCCACACCCAGGCCTGATTACTGCCACACCTGTTCGCAATCAAGAAATCACTTAAATAGGACCTGCCTGACAAACTGAAGTAAACCAAAAGATCCTCAAAAGCTACACATCATGTAGAGATCCAAAGAAATTCAGGAACAATGAGAAAGAAAGTAATTGAGATCTATCAATCTGGAAAAGGTTATAAAGCCATTTCTAAAGCTTTGGGACTCCACTGAACCACAGTGAAAGGCATTATCCACAAATGGCGAAAACATGGAACAGTGGTGAACCTTCCCAGGAGTGGGCGGCCGACCAAAATTACCCCATGAGCGCAGCGACAACTCATCCAAGAGGTCACAAAAGACCCAACAACAACATCCAAAGAACTGCAGGCCTCACTTGCCTCAGTTTAGGTCAGTGTTCATGACTCCACCATAAGAAAGAGACTGAGCAAAAATGGCCTGCACAGTTCCAAGATGAAAACTGCTGCTGAGCAAAAAGAACATTAAGGCTCATCTCAGTTTTGCCAGAAAACATCTTGATTATCCCCAAGACTTTTGGGAAAATACTCTGTGGACTGACAAGACAAAAGTTGAGCTTTTTGGAAGATGTGTGCCCCATTATGTCTGGCGTAAAAATAACACAGCATTTCAGAAAAATAACATCATGCCAACAGTAAAATATGGTGGTGGTAGTGTGATGGTCTGGGGTTGTTTTGCTGTTTCAGGACCTGGAAGACTTGCTATGATAAATGGAACCATGAATTCTGCTGTCTACAAAAAAAATCCTGAAGGAGAATGTCCAGGCATCTGTTCATGACCTCAAGCTGAAGCGAACTTGGGTTCTGCAGCAGGACAATGATCCAAAACACACAAGCAAGTCAATCTTTAAATGGCTGAAGAAAAACAAAATGAAGACTTTGGAGTGGCCTAGTCAAAGTCCTGACCTGAATCCTATTGAGATGCTGTGGCATGACCTTAAAAGGGCGGTTCATGCTCAAAAACCCTCCAATGTGGCTGAATTACAACAATTCTGCAAAGATGAGTGGGCCAAAATTCCTCCACAGTGCTGTAACAGACTCATTGCAAGTTATCAGAAACGCTTGATTGCAGTTGTTGCTGCTAAAGGTGGCCCAACCAGTTATTAGGTTTAGGGCCCAACACTTTTTCACACCACTGTAGAGTGATCTGCTGCACTGCAGCCTGGATAATCACACTTAGTGCATGTTTATTTTGTATATTTATATTAAACCCTCTCAACTTGAAGGCATACACCTTGTTCTTCTTACTGCAGTTTCTCCTCTTCTTCTGCATCCAGTTGTTTTGTCTTGTGGCTGTTCTCAGAGCTCTGAACCAGTCAGGATCAGAAGAGAGAAAGAGGTGAAAAACACACGAAGAGAAAAGCATTTAATGTCATTCTGATATCAACTGTGAATGTGATTATAATACATGTCCCATATGCTATCATATCTCTCAACACCATGCTAACACAACAATTTATTAGTGAACACTGGTTTGCTGGTTTGGTTTGTTATGTGCTGGCTAGTTTTGTTCATCCTGTTCTTTATCTGCACAGGGCTGGAAAACTCTCCTGTTCTTCATAAAACCTGCTATTCTGATATTTTACATGGGACTTAAGGCTTAAACCTAAACCTACCCAATAGTGTTAACAAATGCAAAACTGATATAAAAACATATTTGTTGATGCAACCGTGACATTTCAACTTCCTTATATGCAGATTTGAACTGCTTTGTCAAACCGCGATTACACAGGATTCGAACCGGAGCTCCTCTCCACATTAAAAAATATTATAGTAAATTTACTATAGAACATGTAGTAAAATTTCTATAGTAAATACTATAGTAAATACTATTTGAACCATACTATAGTAAAGGTACTATAGTAAATTGTGAAAAACAAATACTATAGTTGTTTATAGTAAATGTGCCATAGAAAGTGTAGTAAAAAAATTCTATAGTAAATACTATAGTGTTTTTGAAACATAATCATACTATATTAAATTGTGGGGGGGAAATACTATAGTAATTTATAGTAAATACTACAGTGTTTTTGAACCATGCTATAATAAATGTACTACAGTAAACATATGAATTGTAATTTGCTGTTGTAATTCTACTATAGCAATATAGACAAATTACTTTAGCCATTACTGTAGTAAATTTTCTAACACTGCAGTATAAGATACTACAACATATACTAATACAACACATACAAATTCCTTAAAATGAACAACACCAAACAGCATCTTAAGAAGTAATTTGTTTTTTTATTTTTGTGTTTGGCTGCATTGTAATTTTTGCCTGACATTGCCATCAAGCAGAAATGGGAGTCTGGCCTTGGCACCCCCTAAAAAAAAACACACACACGCACACAAGTTAATTATTACTGGTAAATGCACTTTTTTGTGTTAATTACAATTGTTATTGAGTCTTACTTGTTATATCTTAAGTTTTTCTTGGGATGTATGGCTTAACTGGAATGCCTTTTGATGACTGAATCCCAGTCACTGAATGTGTTCAGTATTCAGCCTAGCAAAGGCAGTCCATGTTTAATGTTAATTAAATTTGATGTGTGTGTGGTTGCCATACTTTATTAAAAGCTTGCACTTGCACTTAAACATATGAACAACCATTTAGTGGAAGAATAGAGTAAATACATATATGGAAGACTAGAGGTGATTGTAACCCTCTTGGAAAATGGCAGAAAGTCTGCTGGGGAAACACAGGCTCTGAGGCTATACCGTGGAATTTGCACATATGAGATCCAATAAGGTCTCTACATATGGAACCCAGCCCTCTACCAGTTCTCACAGATTCATCGAGTGAAGGCCTGGCACTGGGCATTCCGCCACGTCTGGCTGCCGAGGGAATGGTGGAGCTCGTCAACTACCTCCTGGGGTAGGTCACCTAGAACCTCTGCATCCCATCCAGGGGTACAATGAAGTAAGGGTTATAAACACCCATCTTTATATCGGCTGGAGGGACCGGCTGCATGGTGTACTTCACCAGTAGGACTGTGATCTCCGCACACAAGACACAAGCATCGGCTGCCTTCACTGATGTGAAGTGGATGCCCCTGAACTTAGGAGAATGCCGGGCAAACTGAGTCGCATAGCCAAGTCAGATGGTCCGCAGGAGAGACTGGCTGGTAGCACTACCAGGTACCCAGACACCGTACAAGCGGGACCACCAACGTACCTGCAGTGGGGTAGCGAGGTGGAACATAGGGAGCCAGCTCGTGGGTGGGCCGAAGAGGGGTCTGAGTGTGTGGTGCAAAGCTTACCTGGTTCTACGGTTTGGCAGAGGGTACGCGAGTAGGGCCTTTGATGATGGTCTCGAACTGCCCACTGCTGCCTGCTGGCGAGAGAGGAGGATGAGTGTGTTCCGGTGTCTGTCCCTCCGTGACTCTCCATGTCCTCTTGAGACCCAGAGACAGAGAAACTTCTCTTTTGTCGAGATTTCTGGAAACAAAAGGTTCTCCACCTGGCCCCCCACCAGGGGATGGATAGGTGCATTCATAATCTTCCAAAGAGCATTTCCCTTTCTGTCTGCGGCTGGTGCACTGTAGCCGGTTTTTGACTGAGTTGCTGAAGAGGCCGGTCTGGGGCACAGACTTTATTTTACTCCAAAACTACACAGTAAACTGTATTTTTAAAAAATGTCCAATATTAATATGCTTTTTTAAACTTTTCTTGTTTTTGGCAACAATTTAATGAATAACTGCTGAAATATAGGTCTTCGTCAGCTTTTTGGCCCCTTTATGTATCCGTACCATAATTCCAAAAATAGAGTGGTGGAACTATGTCACTTTGTAGGCAAAAACCTGGAAACAAGTGAGCATTTTAGCACTTCCGGTTCCATCGTCCCAGAGTCAATGGTGTTTTTTAAATGGGATTTTGGTTACATCCCTTAAGGAAGGTTCGTGGTTCACACAGGCTTTTTTAAAACTGTTATGTTTCTTAAAAAAGACAGTTGCTAACAAGTTGCTAAATGGGCCTACAGGCTTTCAGAGACATTCAACGTTATCACGCAGAACATTTTATCAATTCACAGTATTTTCCAATTGTAATATAATTTGTAATACAATTAAATACAGAATAATTAATAGTTTCCCACATTTTATATTGTTGTTTGACAGTGTTTTTTGCTTTGCCCCGAAATGCAATACAAGTCTTCAGATGGAAGATGCTCGTTTTATCGCTTACTCATATGGAGACTCTGTGCTTGTACCATAAGGTAAACTAATATTATGATTATTTCACGTAAACACCACATTTACCGGCTTATGTGGTGAAAGTGAAACTTTGAAAAATGTATAGTGCTTAAGGCGAGACACTGCAGGTGAATAGGGTAAAAAAATTAAGTAATACTTATCGCCTTACCTAGTTGATTGATTACATTGATAATTGCAAACATTTTTCTGTATTACGTATTAAGTTTTCTAAAATGTTAGATTTAAATATGTCAATGAGGCATTATTTATTGAAAAATGCGCTAATTTGCATACATTTCTAGAACAAAAATCGAAACACTGGATTAAGTCAGTTTCAAAATTCTTATTTAATTTGTTTGACATTAGAGTCAAAAGTTTTTACAGTGGGAATTTTGTCACTCCATAATTCAGAGAATACTTAGAACAGAGAGAAAACAAAACATTTTCACAATTTCTTTTGGGGGGGGATGACAAATCCCTCTGTAAAAACCTTCAGGATAAAGACAGGAATAAAACTGTAAAGTTTAGTGTTTGTAAGTGTTACTGAAGTGGAGAGATACATCTCAGTGTAGGAGAACAAACTCATTTTGAGAAAACGGCCTTTAAAAATATGTATTGTAATTGAAATCTTTTGACACAAATAGATAAAGTGCTATAAAAGAAACACTTAGCAGTGTCTTTTGGATGTTTTCCTTCCACTACTCTGAAAAAATACTTTATGAATAACCAAAAATCCCAAAATCTCAAATTTCTCAAATATTTCTCAAAGCCACATTAAACTTAAATGTTTACGGCCACATGAAGCTGTTAGAAAGCATACAGATTGAGGATTTCCTATAAGCAAGGATAAAACAAAAGTTTTCACTTGCTCACTCTGCTGTTATTTAATAGATGAAATGCACTAGAATTTTATTGAATAGTACGTGGAGACACATTTTTAATTAAAATATTCATATTAATCAGGAATTTATTGACTTTTAATGCCCCTAATTTTGAAATGTACAGAAATACGTGCTTTCACGTGTCCTTTAGTTATGATTACTTCATTTATTGACTATACTATGTATTGTTAATGTTTCATTTCAGTTTTAGTTTGGCTCTAGTCTTGAATTTATTTTAGTTTATATAAAAAGGTTCATGTAGCGTGGATTAAAATTCATATACAGAGTCCTTTTCACTGAACATGTTAAAAATAATTTTGAAAAAGTTGTCTGAAGCGTAATGGTGGTGACGTTGAAGGCGATCGACCGTGGTACAGTTAGTTTGTTCATTGCTTAAGTTTAGCTTTTAAGTTCTGGCCCTTTTTTTAGGCTTCAGAATTCAAAGTTATTTTGTGTAGATTATCTTGATGGACAAAACGTGCAGGTTTCATGAACTATAGTTGAACACAGAGCTTGTTTTTTGCAATAATCCAAAAGCTTATGGAAAAATCCTATTGACTTTTTGGCGAAGGAACCAGTTTCATGCTAACAGTCACGTCACAAAGTGACGTCATAGTTCCCCCACTCTATAGACATGGTGTTCACAGATGGCGGCTCATTTGACCACAATGATTCAGACCATTTTGCACACCCAGTTCACTAAAAAGAATGAACCAACTCAAATGAACAATTTGAGTTAATTTGAGCTTGAATGACTGGCATCACAAGTTAAATACAGGACAACAGCTTTTAAAAAAATTATCGCAGGCTATTCCAGGAGTCTAGATAATATGGTGATTTTGTATGGATTCATACAAAGTGAATCAAACGTGGACATGTTTGACTCCTGTGCACATGTGAACTTGTTCGGTCCTGGCTTATTTGCATGCCAGGACCAAATGGCAATAAATTATGAGATTTTAATAAATTTTCCTGTAGACCATAGTTACTTCACAATACTGTTCTTTCCACTGGAATAGACACAGCTAATGTTTTCTCAGTAATATTATAATTTATTCATATCCTAAGAGGTAACTTGAACTTGATTTCTGAAGAATAATTGGAAATTGACTTGTCAAGGTAATAAACTCCTTCATACAGTTTATAATTTTAAAACTAAATATTAAATACTGTACATGAAGTCAAACTGTTTAATATATTTTATTACGTTGTTTTCAGTCACATTTCCCATGACAAAGCTAGATGAAAATGCACTTTTTACCCACAATAATTAGGAAGTGAAACATGTTTAATATCATACAATTGCTTTCATGTAAACAGTTTGACTTGTAATGGTTTGTAGGCTTCATGTTGGGATTGAAACGAAATGAACAATGTTTCTATACAGATACTAACTGAAAGGCTTAAAGAAAAGTACAGATGAACTGCTCTTCTGTGGATCCCGCATGTGAGATGTTCCCATCAACCAATGTCACAGCATCTGAAAACACAGGAATGATGTTTGTGTTGACCTTCAGTCTTCTGTTTGGTCTTCCTACACAGTCCTATGTTATATGGCTCATCATCACAGGATCTAGAAATAGAATTGCATCAGAGTTTGTCACCCTCAATATATCTGTTAGTGAGATTATTTTCTTTCTATTTGCTTTGATTTATTTGCAGACGGGAACTAATCGAAGTCTCAAAGGATCAGTGCGATTGACTGCACTGATGTTTTTAACAGGAAACATCATCACCACCCGTCCTCTGTTTCAGTGTCTGATGTGTGTTGAGCGTTACCTGGCAGTGGTTCATCCTATAACCTTTCTGAAGTACAAACCTCTCAGATATAGAGTGATCTGCTGCACTGTGGTCTGGATAACAGGTCTTGGATCCTGCTTATTGTGCATGTTCGTCCTAGTTTCAGTTAACTTATTTATGTGGTTTTCGTTCCTGCAGTTCCTTCTCTTCTTCTCCATCCAGTTGTTTTGTTTTGTGGCTGTTCTCAGAGCCCTGAAGCAGTCAGGACCAGGAGAGCAAACAAGAGAGAAAGAGGAAAACCCCTTAAAGAGGAGAGCGTTTAAGATTATTGCAATATTGACTGTGACTATGCTAATCGTTGTTGTTCCTTTTATTATCTCAAGATTCCTCAATATTCTGCTAGAAAAAGATATTAAAGAAGTGAGCGTGTTCAGCTTGTGGTGTTTTGTGCTTGGTGGTTTTGTGCCTGCTCTTCTTTTTCTCAGGCGAGTTGGGAAACTGCCCTTCTTTAAACCTCCATAGCACCTCTAATGCCTTTAACATATTTAAACCTTGTTATGATTTTACCATTCACTTTTTGTGTGTGTGTGTGTGTGCTGTATAATTGTTTCTCTGATTGAGTTCTGCTGAAAAGTCTATAATAGAATCTTCAGTTGTATGCTTATCCCATGAAGTGTTCTGCAATAGGATAACATTTTTTCTTCATGCAATAATGGTAGAAATGGCCAAGATGTTGTATATGTGTCTATTGCTTTAAAAAAAACAATCTCTAATGAAACAAGGAAAAGTCTGGCGAATCTGATGAAAAGTCTGAAAATCTGTACCACACCATTTCAGTTTATGTATTATCAGTGACTTGCATGTTTTCATAATAAAAGCATTTATTTCTAACACAGTGTCACCTGTTTCCATGTCAGATGTTTTTGTATAGAGCATTGCAGTGAATTTAAAAGTCACAGAAGACACTTGATTTGACAAAGAGCAGAATATTTATTACCATCACTATACATACTTCAAATGGATTCCATGGTCTTCACTGGTCATCATATTCCTTACAAAACACTGACTTCTCAATCACTTAAACAGTAGACTCTGTAGAAGTAATCTGATCTTCATGTTGTCATTATTTAGTGAATTAAATGTAATATAAAACTTGTTAGCATTCATCTTTTTAAACTTGCATATGGATATCTAATATCATACAAATAAATTAATGCTTTCTATTTTATGAAAATATTTTTTTTTTCTATCTGAATACCATGTTTGTTCACGAAAATATTGAATAGCTTGTGTTATGTGACATGAAGTCATGCAAATGACTTAACCTTGAAATATGTGAAAAACAAAGCAATTTTTTTAAACAAAGCATGAACACATGTTTTTTTTTTTTTTTTTTTTTTTTTATGAAGGATGAACCCATGTTGCTGTGCACCTCATAATTTTTTTTTTTTTTTATATCTGTCCACCATATTTTGCAACTAGAAAGCTATTTTCTGTTAATGTGCCAGACTTCCAATTAATTAGCCGATATAGGTAAATAACTAGAAGAATAACAAAGTAAACCATAAAACTTAAAGCATCAGTCCGTAACTTTTTAAATTAATTATCCGAAAATAATGGTTTTGAGCAAGTACATAACTAGCAATTGTTCAAAACTGTAAGCTTTTTGTCTAATTTGAGTGCTGCTTGTTCATCTTTGCGTCATTAATCACTTCTGTATACATAAAGAAGTCATGGCTAGTAGCTATATCGCACGCTACATATCGAATGCAATGAAATTAGGTGGACATATATTGTCCTTATACTATCCACAGGAAGCCTTAGTTTTCTACAACATTAGTTTTATGATACGTTACTCCTCTGACATTCAGCCTTCATTAAAAACTGCTATTTCTTAGTTGGTTTTCCCATGTTTTCGCTACATTATCTTATACACAGTTGAGCAGAAAAGCATCACTTAGTCAATCATTTTGTGCATGACGTTTCTATATTTGAGCGTTCAGTCACACACATATGGGCTATTGTTGGAGCTCCTTTTATGATTGGTCCCAGCCACTTTGAATCCCTGCTTATCATATACTGGATAGTCCATTTTTCTATTAGTGAACATAAATGGCCATAAATGAAGCTTCTTCACTTTAAGTCAATATTTCTTCTAAGTATTTTATACTTATTATTTAAATATTTGCATATATTTGCATGTTGCATTTAGTATATACATATTCATGTCATATGAAGTCATGCACATACATTCTTTGTAGTCAGACTACGAAATATCGCTTATGGAATTATACATCACATTCACACTCTAGGTGAAATACTTGTTAATGTTCTTGTTTTTGTCTTGTGGCAATATGATGGTTTTAGGCAATTTAGATGTGTCTAAAGCACAGTAGTGTGGTTGAATCAGATTTAACTGCATATTCACACTTCTATTGTCCCATAGATCTTGTTGCAATGTTTTTGTGAGCTGCTGAACTGAGTAGACAAACGCAGATGACGATTAATAATTCTTGATTAATTGATGTATAATTCTTCAGTGAACTTCACACCTTGATGCATCTACGTGGTACAAACTCTAACTAATTATTGGGCTCATGGACTGTCTGGAAATCTGTTTGTACTCTTAAATTTTCTTGTTTAGTCTGTTCCACACAGTCCATAACATTATATGGATCATCGTGACAGGAACAGGAAGTGGAGTTGCATCAGAGCTCTTCATCCTCAATCTCTCTGTTTGTGAGATTGGTACAACTGTCTCAAATTGTTTCATCTGTCTACTGTCAGTTGCTTCTCCTTTTACACTATTATCACTGTTTTCTCAAGCCTAGGATAATCACTGTTTCTACAAGGCCTAGGCTTCACTGGTCATCCTCTGTTTCAGCGTCTGATCTGTGTTAAGTGTTACCTGGCAGTGGTTCATCCTGTAACCTTTCTGAAGTACACACTTCTCAGATATAGAGTGATCTGCTTCACTGCAGCCTGGATAATCACTCTTAGCCTTTGTTTGTTTGGCTTGTTTATTTCAATGTATACATCCAATCAAGTACACTTATCTTTCTTTCCCACTTCAGTTTCCTTCTTCCTCTTCTCCATTTAGTTGTTCTGTCTTGTGGCTGTTATCAGGGCTCTGAAGCAGTCAGGAACAGGCGAGAGAAGGAAAAACTACATGAAAAGTGTATTATATCATTCTAATAACTACAGTGAGCTTGCAAGTCAAATTGTGGCCATTTGCGTTTACATGGTTGTAAACAAGGAGTCATAAGGCGTTCGGATCCATGTGCAAGAACTTTATTCAAGAATGGTGTCATAGTTCCCCCACTCTATAGACATGGGGTTCACAGATGGCGGCTCATTTGACCACAATGATTCGGACCATTTTGCACACCCAGTTCACTAAAAAAGATGAACCAACTCAAATGAACAATTTGAGTTAATTTGAGCTTGAATGACTGGCATCACAAGTTAAATACAGGACAACAGCTTTTAAAAAAATTATCGCAGGCTATTCCAGGAGTCTAGATAATATGGTGATTTTGTATGGATTCATACAAAGTGAATCAAACGTGGACATGTTTGACTCCTGTGCACATGTGAACTTGTTCGGTCCCTGCTTATTTGCATGCCAGGACCAAATGGCAATAAATTATGAGATTTTAATAAATTTTCCTGTAGACCATAGTTACTTCACAATACTTGTTCTTTCCACTGGAATAGACACAGCTAATGTTTTCTCAGTAATATTATAATTTTTATTCATATCCTAAGAGGTAACTTGAACTTGATTTCTGAAGAATAATTGGAAATTGACTTGTCAAGGTAATAACTCCTTCATAGAGTTTATAATTTTAAAACTAAATATTAAATACTGTACATGAAGTCAAACTGTTTAATATTTTATTACGTTGTTTTCAGTCACATTTCCCATGACAAAGCTAGATGAAAATGCACTTTTTACCCACAATAATTAGGAAGTGAAACATGTTTAATATCATACAATTGCTTTCATGTAAACATTTTGACTTGTAATGGTTTGTAGGCTTCATGTTGGGATTTGAAACGAAATGAACAATGTTTCTATACAGATACTAACTGAAAGGCTTAAAGAAAAGTACAGATGAACTGCTCTTCTGTGGATCCCGCATGTGAGATGTTTCCCATAAACCAATGTCACAGCATCTGAAAACACAGGAATGATGTTTGTGTTGACCTTCAGTCTTCTGTTTGGTCTTCCTACACAGTCCTATGTTATATGGCTCATCATCACAGGATCTAGAAATAGAATTGCATCAGAGTTTGTCACCCTCAATATATCTGTTAGTGAGATTATTTTCTTTCTATTTGCTTTGATTTATTTGCAGACGGTAACTAATCAAAGTCTCAAAGGATCAGTGCGATTGACTGCACTGACGTTTTTAACAGGAAACATCATCACCACCCGTCCTCTGTTTCAGTGTCTGATGTGTGTTGAGCGTTACCTGGCAGTGGGTTCATCCTATAACCTTTCTGAAGTACAAACCTCTCAGATATAGAGTGATCTGCTGCACTGTGGTCTGGATAACAGGTCTTGGATCCTGCTTATTGTGCATGTTCGTCCTAGTTTCAGTTAACTTATTTATGTGGTTTTCGTTCCTGCAGTTCCTTCTCTTCTTCTCCATCCAGTTGTTTTGTTTTGTGGCTGTTCTCAGAGCCCTGAAGCAGTCAGGACCAGGAGAGCAAACAAGAGAGAAAGAGGAGGAAAACCCCTTAAAGAGGAGAGCGTTTAAGATTATTGCAATATTGACTGTAACTATGCTAATCGTTGTTGTTCCTTTTATTATCTCAAGATTCCTCAATATTCTGCTAGAAAAAAGATATTAAAGAAGTGAGCGTGTTTCAGCTTGTGGTGTTTTGTGCTTGGTGGTTTTGTGCCTGCTCTTCTTTTTCTCAGGCGAGTTGGGAAACTGCCCTTCTTTAAACCTCCATAGCACCTCTAATGCCTTTAACATATTTAAACCTTGTTATGATTTTACCATTCACTTTTTTTTTTTGTGCTGTATAATTGTTTCACTGATTGAGTTCTGCTGAAAAGTCTATAATAGAATCTTCAGTTGTATGCTTATCCCATGAAGTGTTCTTCAATAGGATAACATTTTTTCTTCATGCAATAATGGTAGAAATGGCCAAGATGCTGTATATGTGTCTATTGCTTTAAAAAAACAATCTCCTGTGAAACAAGGAAAAGTCTGGTGAATCTGACGAAAAGTCTGAAAATCTGTACCACACCATTTCAGTTTATGTATCATCAGTGACTTGCATGTTTTCATAATAAAAGCATTTATTTCTAACACAGTGTCACCTGTTTCCATGTCAGATGTTTTTGTATAGAGCATTGCAGTGAATTTAAAAGTCACAGAAGACACTTGATTTGACAAAGAGCAGAATATTTATTACCATCACTATACATACTTCAAATGGATTCCATGGTCTTCACTGGTCATCATATTCCTTACAAAACACTGACTTCTCAATCACTTAAACAGTAGACTCTGTAGAAGTAATCTGATCTTCATGTTGGTCATTATTTAGTGAATTAAATGTAATATAAAACTTGTTAGCATTCATCTTTTTAAACTTGCATATGGATATCTAATATCATACAAATAAATTAATGCTGTCTATTTTATGAAAATATTTTTTTTTCTATCTGAATACCATGTTTGTCACGAAATATTTGAATAGCTTGTGTTATGTGACATGAAGTCATGCAAATGACTTAACCTTGAAATATGTGAAAAACAAAGCAATTTTTTTAAACAAAGCATGAACACATGTTGCTGTGCACCCCATAAACACAATCAAGCCTTTGAAAAAATCCATTAGACCACCCCTTTAAGTGTTGCATTTTTATCTGTCCACCATATTTTGCAACTAGAAAGCTATTTTCTGTTAATGTGCCAGACTTCCAATTAATTAGCCGATATAGGTAAATAACTAGAAGAATAACAAAGTAAACCATAAAACTTAAAGCATCAGTCCGTAACTTTTTAAATTAATTATCCGAAATAATTTTTTGAGCAAGTACATAACTAGCAATTGTTCAAAACTGTAAGCTTTTTCTAATTTGAGTGCCGCTGTTCATCTTTGTGTCATTACATCACTTCTGTATACATAAAGAAGTCATGGCTAGTAGCTATATCGCACGCTACATCGAATGCTATGAAATTAGGTGAACATATATTGTCCTTATACTATCACAGGAAGCCTTAGTTTTCTTACAACATTAGTTTTATGATACGTTACTCCTCTGACATTCAGCCTTCATAAAACCTGCTATTTCTTAGTTGGTTTTCCATGTTTCGCTACATCTTATACACAGTTGAGCAGAAAAGCATCACTTAGTCAATCATTTTGTGCATGACGTTTCTATATTTGAGCGTTCAGTCACACACATATGGGCTATTGTTGGAGCTCCTTTTATGATTGGTCCAGCCAATTTAATCCCTGCTTATCATATACTGGATAGTCCATTTTTCTATAAGTGAACATAAATGACCATAAATGATGTTTCTTCACTTTAAGTCAATATTTCTTCTAAGTATTTTATACTTATTAGCAAAGATCATCTTTTTATTTAAATATTTGCATATATTTGCATGTTGCATTTAGTATATACATATTCATGTCATGTGAAGTCATGCACATACATTCTTCTTTGTAGTAATACGTAATATATATTGTGGAATTATACATCACATTCACACTCTAGGTGAAATACTTGTTAATGTTCTTGTTTTTGTCTTGTGGCAATATTATGGTTTTAGGCAATTTAGATGTGTCTAAAGCACAGTAGTGTGGTTGAATCAGATTTAACCTGCATATTCACACTTCTATTGTCCCATAGATCTTGTTGCAATGTTTTTGTGAGCTGCTGAACTGAGTAGACAAACGCAGATGAGATTAATAATTCTTGATTAATTGATGTATAATTCTTCAGTGAACTTCACACCTGATGCATCTACAGTACAAACTAATTATTGGGCTCATGGACTGTCTGGAAATCTGTTTGTACTTCTTAAATTTTCTGTTTAGTCTTTCCACACAGTCCTACATTATATGGATCATCGTGACAGGAACAGGAAGTGGAGTTGCATCAGAGCTCTTCATCCTCAATCTCTCTGTTTGTGAGATTGGTAACTGTCTCAAATGTTTCATCTGTCTACTGTCAGTTGCTTCTCCTTTTACACTATTATCACTGTTTTCTCAAGCCTAGGATAATCACTGTTTCTACAAGGCCTAGGCTTCACTGGTCATCCTCTGTTTCAGCATCCGATCTGTGTTAAGTGTTACCTGACAGTGGTTCATCATGTAACCTTTCTGAAGTAAACACTTCTCAGATATAGAGTGATCTGCTTCACTGCAGCCTGGATAATCACTCTTAGCCTTTGTTTGTTTGGCTTGTTTATTTCAATGTATACATCCAATCAAGTACACTTATCTTTCTTCCCACTGCAGTTCCTTCTTCTCTTCTCCATTTAGTTGTTCTGTCTTGTGGCTGTTATCAGGGCTCTGAAGCAGTCAGGAACAGGCGAGAGAAGGAAAACTACATGAAAAGTGTATTATATCATTCTAATAACTACAGTGAGCTTGACATCAAATTTGTCCCATTTGCGTTACATGGTGTAACAAGGAGTCAGAGGCGTTCGGATCCATGTGCAGAACTTTATTCAAAGAATGGTCAGACAGGCAGAAATCAGGATTGGCGTCAGGTATATTAGGGGCAACCAGAATCGAAAACAGAACCAAGCAGAGATCGGGGCAGGCAGCAGAGAATCAGAGTCGAAATACACAATCCAAGATCAGACACGGGAAAAACAAACACAAGGGAAACCGCTCAGAAATGCTAGACAGGCTAAACAAGACTTCACAGTGAGTGAGAGTGATTGTGCTGCTTTTATGTGTGTGTAAATGAGGTGCAGGTGTGGCAAGGAAATTGGCTGATGAATGAGGTGCAGGTGTGGCAAGGTGATTGTGATGCAGTGACTCATGGGGAATGTAGTTTGGGTGTGGTGCAACAGTATGAGAGGTGCTAGTGTCCAAGTGAAATCTGGTGGTTGATGGGTGGAATGGTCCTGAGTGGAGTGCCCTCTACTGAAGTTCATGGGCACTCCAACTAATGATCGTGACACATGGATTATTAACCACTTTTATTCAATGCATTTGCATAATGTGGTTGATTGGCAGTGTTGGCCAGTAACTAGTTAGTAGTAACTTAGTTATTGTAATAATATTACTTTTTTCAGTAACTAGTGTAACTTATTACTAATAAGATTTCAGTAGCCTAATAATATTACATCCATAAAACAGCATGTGCTGAACGAATTCTTTGTACGGTTCAATAACAACGATTTTGTCAGTGAATGTGAAGTGATTTTACAAACTGTTGATTGTGGTACGGATGCCAGATTAATTGTGAACCCTCATGAAGTTACTGCACTTTTTCGTAAAGTCAGTATAAAGAAATCAACTGGGCCGGATGATATTTCAGCATATCTTTTGTGGACTTGTGCAGAGGAGCTCACTGTGCCTGATTTTTCAGCAATCACTCGATAATCATATGGTCCCACTGTTATGCAAAAAGTGTATCATAACACCTGTTGCTAAAAAATCAGGCGCTTCTGATAATAATGATTTTAGACCAATCGTGATAACATCTTTGGTTATGAAATGTTTAGAGAAATATGTGGTGGCCAAATTGAAAAGCAATGTAAATTCGCTGTTGGATTCATTTCAGTTTGCCTATAAGGAGAGAAGGGGGACTGTTGATGCTGTCAACACTGTTGTTCACTTGATTTTACAACATTTAGAGAACCCCAATGCTTATGCACGGTTACTTTTTGTGGATTTTAGTTCAGCTTTCAATACGCTCCAGCCAGAGTTACTTTTGGACAAGCTTGTAAAACTTGACGTTAATCCTTTTATTATTAAGTGGCTTGTTTCTTTCTTAACAAACCGTACCCAACGTGTTAAAGTAAACGGTACACTGTTAAATCAATTAGTGTGGGCGCCCCTCAAGGTTGCGTATGCTCTCCTATTCTGTTTACTTTATACACAAATGATTGCCTAAATAGTAATAAGAACAACTATATTATTAAATACTCTGATGACACTGTAATACTAAGTCTTCTAGGAAAGAATCAGGATATAACAGAATATCAGTCAGAAATTAGGAACTTTGTGCAGTGGTGTAATGTAAATCATCTCATTGTCAATGTTGGGAAAACTAAGGAAAAAATTGGGTGATTATAGTCCAGTAATTATTCAAGGAAACATTATTGTACAAGTGGATACTTTCAAGTATCTTGGGGTGGTCATTGACTGTTCACTCACTTGGAAAGCCCACACTGATTATCTCTGCTCAAGATTCCAGCAAAGACTATATTTCTTAAGAAGACTCATGTTGTTCAGAGTTAGTCAGAAAATTATGTTGCTGTTTTACCAGGCTGTACTGGGTAGTTTACTAAATTATGGAATGCAGGCTTGGTATGGCAATCTCTCGATCAAAATCTAAGTTGGTACTTCTTGTTAAAGTTGCTATGAAAGTTATAGGTGTTAGAGAGTACACACCACTTCAATCCATATATGAGTCATTGGTTCTCAAGAACGCACAAACAATAGTAAGTGATTCAAGTCATGTTTTATTCTCAACATATCAATTACTGCCATCAGGGAAGCGTTATAGAGTTCCATTATGTAAGAGTAATCGTTATAAGAATTCATTCATACCTGTATCTATTAAGGTTTTAAATATTAGGTTGTAGTAATGGTATTTTAACTAACAAAGGTGTTGATGTTGTTGTCACGGTTATGGACTTTTGTTCTCCTGTTTCCTTATTTGGTTATGTTCCTTTTCTTGTTTAGTCAAGTCAAGTCATCTTTATTTATATAGCGCTTTAAACAAAAAAGATTGCGTCAAAGCAACTGAACAACATTAATTAGGAAAACAGTGTGTCAATAATACAAAATGACAGTTAAAGGCAGTTCATCATTGAATTCAGTGATGTCATCATGCAGCTCAGTTCAGTTTAAATGGTATCTGTGCAATAATTTGCAATCAAGTCGACAATATCGCTGTAAATGAAGTGTCCCCAACTAAGCAAGCCAGAGGCGACAGCGGCAAGGAACCACAAACCTCCATCAGTGAGAGAATGGAGAAATAAACCTTGGGAGAAACCAGGCTCAGTTGGGGGGCCAGTTCTCCTCTGACCAGACGAAACCAGCAGTTCAATTCCAGGCTGCAGCAAAGTCAGGTTGTGCAGAAGAATCATCTGTTCCTGTGGTCTTGTCCCGGTGGTCGTCTGAGACAAGGTCTTTACAGGGGATCTGTCTCTGGGGCTCTAGTCCTGGTCTCCGCTGTCTTTCAGGGCTGTAGAGGTCCTTTCTAGGTGCTAATCCACCATCTGGGCTGGATACGTCCTGGATCCGGGTGACTGCAGTGACCATCTGACTTGGATACAGACTGGATCTGGTGGCCACGGTGACCTCGGAATAAGAGAGAAACAGACTAATATGAGCGTAGATGCCATTCTTCTAACGATGTAGCAAGTACATCGGGTGTTATGGGAAGTGTTCCCGGTTCCGGTTTACCTAATTAATGCAGCCTAAAAATCCTTTAACGGATTTGGATATTAGAAGTGTATTAGTATGTTATGTGTAAGCCAGGTTAAAGAGATGGGTCTTTAATCTAGATTTAAACTGCAAGAGTGTGTCTGCCTCCCGAACAATGTTAGGTAGGTTATTCCAGAGTTTGGGCGCTAAATAGGAGAAGGATCTGCTGGCCCGCAGTTGAGTTTGATATTCTAGGTATTATCAAATTGCCAGAGTTTTGAGAACGGAGCGGACGTGGAGGACTATAATGTAACAAGAGCTCGTTCAAATACTGAGGTGCTAAACCATTCAGGGCTTTATAAGTAATAAGCAAGATTTTAAAATCTATACGATGTTTGATAGGGAGCCAGTGCAGTGTTGACAGGACCGGGCTAATATGATCATACTTCCTGGTTCTAGTAAGAACTCTAGCTGCTGCATTTTGGACTAACTGGAGTTTGTTTACTAAGGCTGCAGAACAACCACCCAATAGAGCATTACAATAGTCTAACCTTGAGGTCATAAATGCATGGATTAACATTTCTGCATTTGACACTGAGAGCATCGGCCGTAATTTATATATATTTTTGAGATGGAAAAATGCAGTTTTACAAATGCTAGAAACGTGGCTTTCTAAGGAAAGGTTGCTATCAAATAGCACACCTAGGTTCCTAACTGATGACGAAGAATTGACAGAGCAGCCATCAAGGCTTAGACAGCGTTCTAGGTCATTACATGCAGAGCTTTTAGGCCCTATAATTAACACCTCTGTTTTTTCAGAATTTAGCAGTAAGAAATTACTCGTCATCCAGTTTTTTATATCGACTATGCATTCCGTTAGTTTTTTCAAATTGGTATGTTTCGCCAGGCCGCGATGAAATATAGAGCTGAGTATCATCAGCATAACAGTGAAAGCTAACACCGTTGTTTCCTGATGATATTTCCCAAGGGTAACATGTAAAGCGTGAAGAGTAACGGCCCTAGTACTGAGCCTTGCGGTACTCCATACTGCACTTGTGAACGATATGATACCTCTTCATTCACTGCTACGAATTGATGGTGGTTATATAGGTATGATTTAAACCATGCTAATGCACTTCCATTAATGCCAACAAAGTGTTCTAGTCTATGCAAAAGAATAGTGTGGTCAATAGTGTCGAACGCAGCACTAAGATCCAATAGCACTAATAGAGAGATACAACCACGATCAGATGATAAGAGCAGGTCATTTGTAACTCTAAGCAGAGCAGTCTCAGTACTATGATACGGTCTAAATCCTGACTGGAAATCCTCGCAGATGCCATTTTTCTCTAAGAAGGAATATAATTGTGAGGATACTACCTTTTCTAGTATCTTTGAAAGAAAAGGGAGATTCGAGATCGGTCTATAATTAACTAGTTCTTTGGGGTCAAGTTGTGGTTTTTTGATGAGAGGCTTAATAACAGCCAGTTTGAAGGATTTTGGGACATTCCCTAATAACAATGAGGAATTAATAATAGTCAGAAGAGGATCTATGACTTCTGGAAGCACCTCTTTTAGGAGCTTAGATGGAATAGGGTCTAACATACATGTTGTTGGTTTAGATGATTTAACAAGTTTATACAATTCTTCCTCTCCTATAGTAGAGAATGAGTGGAACTGTTCCTCAGGGGATCTATAGTGCACTGTCTGATGTGATACTTTAGCTGATGGCTGCATTGTTACAATTTTATCTCTAATAGTATAGACTTTAGAAGTAAAGTAGTTCATAAAGTCATTACTGCTGTGATGTTGAGAAATGTCAACACTTGTTGATGCTTTATTTTTCGTTAATTTAGCCACTGTATTGAATAAATACCTGGGGTTATGTTTGTTTTCTTCTAAAAGAGACGAAAAGTAATCAGATTTAGCAGTTTTTTAATGCTTTTCTGTAAGAGAGGTTACTTGCCCTCCAAGCAATACGAAATACTTCTAGTTTTGTTTTCCTCCAGCTGCGCTCCATTTTCCGGGCTGCTCTCTTTAGGGTGCGAGTGTGCTCATTACACCACGGTGTCAGATTGTTTTCCTTAACCTTCTTTAAGCGTAAAGGAGCAACTGTATTTAAAATGCTAGAAAAGAGAGAGTCCATAGTTTCTGTTACATCATCAAGTTGTTCAGAGGTTTTGGATATGCTAAGGAATTGGGATACATCAGGAAGATTACTTATAAAGCAGTCTTTTGTGGTAGAAGTGATGGTTCTACCATACTTGTAACAAGAAGTGGAATTTACAGTTTTAGCTATATGAAGTTTGCACAAAACTAAATAATGATCTGAGATATCATCGCTTGGCTGCATAATTTCAACACCATCAACATCAATTCCATGTGACAGTATTAAATCTAGAGTATGATTTCGACAATGGGTAGGTCCTGAGACGTGTTGTCTAACCCCAATAGAGTTCAGAATGTCTATAAATGCTGATCCCAATGCATCTTTTTCATTATCAACATGGATATTAAAATCACCAACAATTAAAACTTTATCTGCAGGCAGCACTAACTCGGATGTAAAATCAGCAAACTCTTTAATAAAGTCTGTATGGTGCCCTGGTGGCCTGTATACAGTAGCCAGTACAAACATCACAGGGGATTTATCATTAACATTTGTTTCTCTGGATAATGTTATATTAAGCACCAATACTTCAAACGAGTTATACTTGAAGCCTGCCCTCTGAGAAATCCTGAAAAGCAGACGGTCGGTTTAGTCAGTCTGTCTGCTTCCTGACCTGGGCCCCAGTTAGTCAAGTACAAACTCTAAGACTATGTGCCATATTTCTAGAAAGAAGAGCGGCACCACCCCAGGAGGGATGAAGACCATCTCTTTTCAACAGGTCAGGTCTGCCCCAAAAGCTTGTCCAATTGTCTATGAAACCTATGTTATTCTGCGGGCACCACTTAGACATCCAGCCATTGAGTGATGACAATCTGCTATGTATCTCATCACCACGGTAAGCAGGGAGGGGACCAGAGCATATTACAGTGTCTGACATCATGCTTGCCAGTTCACACACCTCTTTAATGTTATTTTTAGTGATCTCCGACTGGCGAAGTCGAACATCATTAGCACCGGCGTGAATAACAATCTTACTGTATTTACGTTTAGCATTAGCCAGCACTTTTAAATTTGCTAAGATGTCAGGCGCTCTGGCTCCCGGTAAACATTGGACTATGGTGGCTGGTGTCTCTATTTTCACATTCCGTACAATAGAATCGCCAATAACTAGAGCACTTACATCAGGTTTCTCAGTGGGTGCATCACTGAGTGGGGAGAACCTGTTTAATGTTTTGATCGGAACAGAAGAGTGGTGTTTAGACCCACGACTATGCTGCCTCACAGTCACCCAGTTGCCCTGCTGCAAAGGCCCTGTTACCGAAACCGAACAATGTACAGGACTCCCTGAGCTAGACGCATCCAAAGCCGTATCTAGAGCCCTCACATTCTTACTGTCCTCAATTAAAGTTTGGATGCGTGTCTCTAATTCTGAAATCTTCTCTGTCAGCCTAACTATTTCCCTGCATTTATCACATGTGAATCCCTCAACACCGACAGAGATAGATAAACTATACATGTGGCAAGCAGTGCAAATAACAATAGCAGGAGAAGCCATTACTCACCGTGCTTGATGAAAGGTTCTTACCACAGTTGTTTGATGAACTTGTGAAAACCGGAGAGAGAGAGTAACGAGAGAGAGGACAGGAGGAAAGAAAACAGCGATAGGCACAAATGGAAACGCTAATGACAAGCTAACGAGTGCTAACCCGATGCAGGTGCACTGCACTCGCGGATTTAAAATAAAAGTGAACGATCAAATTAATCAGATTAGATTGATAGATAATATCAGAAATATGGTGGGAATTAAGTTATATTTTATCACTTTAAACAACAGAGAGTGATAGTAATATAAAGATTCTACAGAAAAACAAAGCTACACGGAGCTACGATCACAAAACAGCAGCACGGCAAGCAGGAAGCAGGAATAACACTGTCCAACAGCGACCCATGGAGTAACAGGGAGTAATCAGTTTAGTTAACTGATTACTCCCTACCTGTTTCTGTTCTCCCTGATTACGTTCCATGTGTTTATAAGCCCTGTCTGTTTGGTTCTTCTTTGTCGGTTCTTAAAGTTATGTACGTGGTTTGTCTCTGTTGCTGTGATAATTAAATTGTACTTTGGAATTCCATGTGGTACTCTCTCCTTAGACGTATCATTACAGAAGAACCGACAGCTACAGAAGATGACGGCTGAGGACACGCTGAGGCGTTTGCGGCAGAGCGGTCGGAGGTTGGAGCGATATACAGAGGATTTCCTTGAGCTAGCTAACTGGGTGAGCTGTCACTACTCGATGAGAATACAATCCGCTGCGATATTCCCGATAGTGATTTCCCCTTGATCGAGCTGATTAATCTTGTCCTTTGGTTAAACAGTTCAGACTTCGAAGTGGACGAAGTCAATGAGCAACCTAAATTTTCTTCGTTCAGTCCCCTCAGGAATGAGCCGTGTTTCGCCCACTCACCCCACGCCGGGAACCTCCACATACCGCTCCAACAGCTCCTGCCCAAGCCCAACCACCCCAGTATCCTCCCGAGCTCAACTGTTTTCCTCAGCCCATCAGTGTGGCAGCCTGCGGCGAGGTCAAGGCCGCCGCATGCAGCAAAGCCAGTGCCACCGTCCACGAGCCCTGCTCCCGCGGCACCGAAGACACGAGCGCTGGCGACTGGGCGAGTGGTGGATATGGCAAGCCCCATAAACATTCAACCGCCTGCTCCTCGCATACGCCCTCCAGAGCCTGCTCCTCGCATGTGCCCTCCAAAGCCTATGCCTCACAAGCGCCCTCCAGAGCCCGCTCCTTGCATGCGCCCTCCAGAGGCCTATGAAATTCTGGATATGGCAATTCCCCCGGAGTTTAAGGCTCCTCGCCCCAGAATCTCCCTCAGCTCCGCTGGTTCCAGCCAGCTCCACTCCTCCAGAGCGCCCTGAAGTGCCCATTCCTCCAGAATCTCTGCTGGTCCCGTCCAGCTCTCCTGAGCCTCTGCTGGTCCCGTCCAGCTCCGCCCCTCCTGAGAGCCCACTTCTCCTGAGTGCCCCCCTGAGGCTAAGACCCTGGACTTCCCCAAGAAAATTTTTTTTGGGGGGGGCTATATAGTCATGGCCAAGTCAAGGGTGAGTGGGCTATGGGCTCCACCATGGCTCCCTGAACTCCCTGCTCCGCCATGGCTCCCCGAGCTCCCCGCTCCACCCTGGAGGTCCTCCTTGACTCCACCCTGTTCCTGCCCTGCACTGACCTCTAGGGCGTCTTTTTGGAAAATTAAACAGTTTCTTACAAACTTATGTGATTTGATAAAATACCTAATAAAATATAATCGTATAAGGCCGGGACACACCAAGCCAACGTTGGCCAATGACGGTCGGACTAGTTTGTTTGGTGTGTTCCACTCGTCGGCAGCAGTTTGCCCTATTCAACATGTTGAATCGCTGTCGGGGATGTCAGGTTCATCAGGAAAGTAAGGACTCTGATTGGATGATCAGTTTAGCAAACGAGTCAGTGCCCGAGAATTAAAGCGAAAGTGATGAAAACAAGCATGTAAATAAAGGCGCTAAAGAAAGAAGTCTGTTTAAATATTATGTGATCTTTCCCAATCATTCTAATATGCGAATGTTCTCATAACATCAGCCGCGTAAAATTATTAAAGTTATCCATGTTGCTGATATTCAAAATGGTAAGCGCTGTTTTGTTTACATTTTCGGCCTTCATCGCCGTAAGTTCTTTGAAATCGGCTTGGTGTGTCCTGGCCCCTTAATGAGATTAATACAACACTTCTACTTCAGCTATCACTATCAATCACTATTGAGTGTTTGTAATAACTTCTGACTGCGATCCAATGTGGATTTTGGTCAAATGATGGGGTAGAAATATGTTGTTAGTAACATTTTAATAGAATTGTATGTGGAAGATACACAGTTAGAAAAAGTAATGTAACTAATAGTGTAACAAATTACTGTTGCCAGAAAGTAATAAATAACAATATTACTTTTAAAAGGAATTACTAGTAATGAGTAATAAATTACATTCTTTAATTAACTCTGTTGATTGATTTGACTTATTCTGGCTGGTTTTGTTCAGCCTGTTCTTTATCTGAACAAGGCTTGAAAAGTTTCCTGTCTCTGTTCCTCATAAAACACATTAATGTGACATTTTACCATTTGTTAAATTTAGAAATGTTCAGCACTTCGAACTGAACTCCTTGTGCATGAAAACTTCAGGTCATTGAGTGAATGTCCAGAGATTTATTGATCTCACCTTTACGCCTTTAGTATTATTCAAAAATGTGTACAATGTTATAAAGTATAAGTAGGTGTGTTTAAACCTTTGACTGTTTGTGTATATATTATTGACTATTATTGAAATTTGTCATAATGTTAGGTCTTTCTAAAACTCTCATTTGGCACTCAAAAAAATTGCATAGCAGGTGTTGGGTGTGTGCCACCTGTGGAAGCCAAGTTTCAGATTTATATTCACTCATGACAATTTCTTTAAAGATTTGACTTCTAAAAATAATAATGATATTGTCAATCTCATTGATCAATTAAGGAAAGGTAAATTTAGAGAAAATCAACAATGTGCTTTGGTGTGAGGGTTTCCGTGAAGGACCTGCTATGGTGATCCCTTGTGAAAGAAACCCTTCCTAAAATAAGGCAGAAAGATATTTTAATGTAACGTAAGCATTTATGCAGGAAAAATATTATCTAGAAAATATACATTTAGTTGATGGCACACCTTTTAGTAAGTATCAAGAATATAGTACAGGCGCGTCAAAGTCAGTTCCTGGAGGTCTGGAGCCTTGCAGAGTTTTGTTCCAACACACACACGATGTCGTTTTAAATAAGCCTGAAGGATTTAATAATCTGGATCAGGTCTGTTTAATTAGGGTTGGAGCTAAACTCTGCAATTTGACACCCTGATATAGTATAAACCTGAAGAGAATTATCATAAAACACATTTTACACTGTAAAATAGTTGTACCCTGCAATTGTTGCTTTATTGGTATACATTTTCTGCTTTGTTTAAATTAATGTATTTAAGTTGGCTCTATGATATTAAATAACATGTTTGACTTGAATAAAACCAGTTAATAAATATTTGTTCACAAAGAATATTTTCTTACAATATAATTTTCCAACTAGTCTTCAGGAAAACATCTCTTAAGCTGACTGTAAAATCGGTTTACTACTTTTTTGCACGATCAAGAGCTATCAATTGTATTTCCACAGAAGTAGTTTTTTGAACCTATGTGTTTTTTTTGTTTGTTTGTTTTTATGTTGAATATTTGCATGTGTTCTATGCTAAATGCAGAGGTCAATTCTTGTGACAGCTGTGAAGACAGTCCACAAAGCACTGCACTGGGATTTATATACATCCAGAGAGACATTCACTATTCAGGTGACAAACTCTTTAAGACTTTTTATGCTGAAAAATATGTCTCAATGTGGTTATCGGTCATATATAAATGGTTTATAGGCACTTAATGAGTACGATAGCAAAGAGAATAATTTTTAGAATCAAATTTACTTTGAACCCTTAATTACATTTACACTTCTCTCTATTCCTACAGCTCACAGTTGCTATATTTTAAGCGAGGTGAAAATGAACTCAACCACACCACACGCGTACACCAACTCCACAACTCCTTCCACTAACATAACAGAATATCTGGAAATTTGTGTCTTCACCTTCAACTTCATGTTTGGTCTTGTTACACACTTCTATGTTATACGTGTCACGGTGTCTGGTTTGTGTATCCCTGGGTGTCCACTAGAGGTCTCACTTCCCCTTATTGTCACCCCCTTCAGTACTTCATTTCCCACTAGCCTTAGCTGCTCATCACTGTTCATTGTATTCAGCTGTCACCACTTACATTGTTTGCACCTGTGTATAAATACCCTGGTTGTTCTGTCATTGTTACGGAGTCCTTGTTGAATGTCACCCTGCGTTTTCCTGGTTCCCTGGTTTTTCGTGTTTCTGAATGTTGTCTATGTTTCTTGTTTTGGACGGATTACCTGGATTTTGACCTTTGCCTGGATGTTTTCTGATTTTGGATCACCCCAATAAACATACTGCTTTTGGATCTACCTGTCTGTGTGCGTGTCGTGACAGAAGGACTCCGTCATGCTTAGATCCAGCGGTACGTTTTTTGAGGGTTCTCCCCCAGCCAGCGAGCGGGAGAGAGGGATCGGTTTTGAGGGAACCCGCCTGGTCATTTTTCGTGGAACCAGGGGAGGTCGCCAAGGAGGGAATGGTCGAGAGGAGGTGCAACATCGCTCTCAACCGTGGCTCCCCTTCGACCCTGGGCTCGTGGGGGACGGATCAGTGCCACGGTCTCACCATGGCGGACGGAGAGGGGAGAGGAAGCGCCAGTCCGCCATGGTGGCGCCACTGCCCACGATGGCCGCAGAGCCAGTGCCACGAGGCAGGATGGACGCCGGCCCAGCGCCACAGCACAGGGTGGTCACCAGCTCCACGCCACGAGGCCAGACGGTCGCCAGCTCAGCGCCAACGCCCAAGAGGGCCGTGGAAACCTTCTTGGATTATTTTTCTAGGCTGTCCAAGATCCTAGAGATTCCCAAAAGTGTTCACGTCACGGCTGCTGAGCCAGCACCACAGTCCAGGAGGGTCGCCAGCCCAGCGCCACAGCACAAGATGGCCGCCAGCCCAGCGCCACAGCACAAGGTGGCCGCCAGCCCAGCGCCACAGCACAAGGTGGCCGCCAGCCCAGCGCCACAGCACAAGATGGCCGCCAGCCCAGCGCCACAGCACGAGATGGCCGCCAGCCCAGCGCCACAGCACGAGATGGCCGCCAGCCCAGCGCCACAGCACGAGAGGGCCGCCAGCCCAGCGCCACAGCACAAGATGGCCGCCAGCCCAGCGCCACAGCACGAGATGATCGCCAGTCCAGCACCACTGCACAAGATGGTCGAAGCTACACCTGTGTTAGCAGACAAGATGGTTGACTCAACGCCTGAGTCTTCCGTCAAGGAGCCACCGGCACGTCATCATAGAGGCCGCAGGAGGAGGAGACAGGCGTCAGCCGTTCCTCAAAGCCCGGAGGACGTTCCCGAGCAGGCCGCTGCCGTCCAGGAGGACGTTCCCGAGCAGGCCGCTGTCGTCCAGGCACGTGTTCATGGGGGGGGCGGTGCCGTCCAGGAGGACGTTCCCAAGCAGGCCGCTGCCGTCCAGGAGGACGTTCCCGAGCAGGCCGCTGTCGTCCTGGTGGAGGTGTCCAAGGTTCCCGAGGCGGTGCCTGATGCCGAAGCGGTGCCCAATGTTGTGCCCGATGCCGAGGCGGTGCCCGAGGCGGTTCCCGATGCGGTGGCCGAGGTGGTTCCCGATGCGGTGCCGGTTGCCGAGGTGGTGTCCCGAGGCGGTGCCCGATGCCGAGGCGGTGCCCGATGCCGAGGCGGTGCCCGATGCGGTGGCCGAGGTGGTTCCCGATGCGATGGCCGAGGCGGTGGTCGAGGCAGAGGCGGTTCCCGATGCGATGCCCGAGGCCGAGGGGGTGGTCGAGGCAGAGGCGGTTCCCGATGCGATGGCAGAGGCGGTTCCCGATGCGATGGCCGAGGCGATGGCCGAGGCGGAGGCGGTTCCCGATGCGATGCACGAGGCCGAGGCGGTGCACGAGGCGGTGCCCGAGGCGGTGCCCGATGCCGAGGCGGTGCCCGATGCCAGGGCGGTGCCCGAGGCGGTCCCCGATGCCGAGGCGGTCCCCGATGCCGAGGCGGTGCCCGATGCCGAGGCGGTGCCCGAGGCGGTGCCCGATGCCGAGGCGGTGCCCGATGCCGAGGCGGTCCCCGATGCCGAGGCGGTCCCCGATGCAATGCCCGATGCCGATGCGGTGCCCGATGCGGTGCCAGAGACGGTGCCAGAGACGGTTCCCGATGTAATGCCCAAGACCGAGGCTGTTCCGGAGGTCGAGGCGGTGCCCGAGTTGGTTCCAGAGACCGAGGCGGTGCCCGAGGCGGTGCCCGATGCGCAGGCCGAGGTCGTTCCCGAGGCGGTGCCCGATGCGCAGGCCGAGGTCGTTCCTGAGGCAGTGACCGATGCCGTTCCGCAGGTCGAGGCGGTGCCCGATGTTGTTCCAGAGACCGAGGTGGTGCCGAGTTGGTTCCAGAGACCGAGGCGGTGCCCGATGCGCAGGCCGGGGGTCGTTCCCGAGGCGGTGGCCGATGCGCAGGCCGAGGTCGTTCCTGAGGTGGTGCCCGATGCAGAGGTCGTTCCCGAGGCGGTGTCCTTGTCCAAGGCTGTTCCCGAGGCCGTGCCCGAGGCCGTTCCCGAGGCGGGGGCCTTGTCCAATGCCGTTCCTGAGGCCGTTCCTGAGGCCGTTCCTGAGGCCGTTCCTGAGGCCGTTCCTGAGGCGGTGTCCTGGTCCGATGCCGTTCCTGAGGCCATTCCAGAGGCGGTGGCCGATGCTGTTCCGGAGGCCGATGCGGGGCCCAAGATGGCTCCGGAGGCGATACCTGTGTCCAAGGCCGTTCCCGAGGCGGTGCCCTTGTCTGAGGTCGTTCCTGATACCGTTCCCAATGCCGTGACCGGGCCATCGCCACAGCCTGCTCCTTACTGGCTCCCCGATTGGCAGGTTTCCGTTCGGGCCACTCAAATGGCGAATTCCTCCCTGGCCGTCTGCACAACGAGAATGGACTGATCCACCGTGGCCACCTGAACTGCCTGGCCCCTCGTGGTCCCCTGAACTTTCGGGTCCACCGTGGCCACCTGAACTGCCTGGTCCCTCGTGGTCCCCTGAACTTTCGGGTCCACCGTGGCCACCTGAACTGCCTGGTCCCTCGTGGTCCCCTGAACTTTCGGGTCCACCATGGCCCCCTGATCTGACCGAGCCACCTGGGCTACCAGGGGAGCCATCGCTGCCGGTCCCAGTTCCCCTACACGGGCCTGGCCCGCCATCCCTCCCCCTGTTCTGCCTCCACCAGTCCACCTCCCTCCTGGTATCTTTGTTTTGTGTTTGGTTTTGTTCTGAGGAGCATCTAGAAGCTGCTCCTTAGAGGGGGGGTAGTGTCACGGTGTCTGGTTTGTGTATCCCTGGGTGTCCACTAGAGGTCTCACTTCCCCTTATTGTCACCCCCTTCAGAACTTCATTTCCCACTAGCCTTAGCTGCTCATCACTGTTCATTGTATTCAGCTGTCACCACTTACATTGTTTGCACCTGTGTATAAATACCCTGGTTGTTCTGTCATTGTTACGGAGTCCTTGTTGAATGTCACCCTGCGTTTTCCTGGTTCCCTGTTTTTTCGTGTTTTCTGAATGTTGTCTATGTTTCTTGTTTTGGACGGATTACCTGGATTTTGACCTTTGCCTGGATGTTTTCTGATTTTGGATCACCCCAATAAACATACTGCTTTTGGATCTACCTGTCTGTGTGCGTGTCGTGACAATACGGCTCATTGTCACAGGATCAAGAAGTAAAATTGCATCAGAGTTCTTCATCCTCAATCTCTCTGTTTGTGAGATTGGTAACAGTGTGGCTTCTTTATTGTTTATACTGTCGAAAGTGTTCTCATGTCTCTTTACATTAGTAAGATTTCTACAAGAACTAGCCATCACTATCCGTATTCTGTTTCAGAGTCTGATCTGTGTTGAGCGTTACCTGGCAGTGGTTCATCCTGTAACCTTTCTGAAGTACAAACCTCTCAGATATAGAGTGATCTGCTGCACTGCAGCCTGGATAATTGCACTTGGTGCATGTTCATTTTGTATGTTTATATTAGACCCTCTCAACTTGAAGGCATACACCTTGTTCTTCACACATCCAGTTGTTTTGTCTTGTGGCTGTTCTCAGAGCTCTGAAGCAGTCAGGACCAGGAGAGAGAAAGAGAGAAAAAGAGGGTGAAAACCACATGAAGAGAAGAGCATTTAATATCATTCTGATATCTACTTTGAATGTGACTGTAATACATGTCCCATATGCTATCATATCTCTTAACACCATGCTAACACAGCAATTTATTAGTGAACACTGGTTTGCTGGTTTGGTTTGTTATGTGCTGGCTAGTTTTGTTCATCCTGTTCTTTATCTGCACAGGGCTGGAAAACTTTCCTGTTCTTCATAAAATCTGGTATTGTGATATTTTACATGGGACTTAAGGCTTCAAGGCAATGCAAATTTAGGAACTGTATAAAAATATAATGTTATATGAAAGCTCTACTATAAATTGCCTCTAAATATCTTAGGACTTTGATTATATATAAGATTTAATGTCATGAATACACAAATCCAGCATCTTCAATCATTCATTGTTTCACTCTAATAACTTTTAGACTTGCTTTCTTACCGTGTTAAACATCAGACAATCAGTTCATAAGTGCATGAAAGCCTTCAATATCTTATGAAAAGATTTAGTTCATTCTATGTGTGTTTGTTTTATCTGTCATGCATCTTGTAGGTAGGGTGGCCAAACGTGCCATTTTCGCAGGACACGTCCTGGCCAGGATTTCTATATTGCCTAAAATATCTACGTTTTGGCTTTGTTTGCGCTGCGCAGACCAATTGTTGTATAAAGTACCGTGAGAGCTCTAGAGAGTAGACGGCTTCTTGTGCTTTTGAATCGCTCTCACGGTACTTTGATGTCATACACCGATCGGTGTGCTCAGTGCTGCTTCCAGTCCAACACTAATATGTACATGCATTTGCATCGCTTTGACCGTTCTCTGTAGATCCCACCTTCTCACGCACCACGACTGGTCGATTACATACAATGTCTGCATGTTATTGGTCAAACGATCATTACCATCAAGTATGAAAACAGGAAACATAAGCCAAAACCTGGATATTTTAGGCAATATAGAAATCCTGGCCAGGACGTGTACTGCGAAAATGGCACGTTTGGCCACCCTACTTGTAGGATACCAGAGAGAATCAGACAATTTAAGAGTCGATCAGAACATTGAAACATGAGGAGCTGAAGGAGGGACAGGATACAAGATAACATCATAAATCTGTCTAGATCCCAGAGCAAGCCAGCCTAAAGCAAGCCTAACAAACCAACTAGCAGCTTTGAGCAGCTCACAGCAATAAAACAAAAGAACACTTATTGGCAATCCTGACTCAGGAAGGAGTTTGTCAAATTGGAGTAATTAACCATTTAACCAAGATTGATGGTCAAAGAGATGCACAGCATGGACCGTCACATGTAGAGCTGTGATAGAACTCACGAGCTACAGACTTCCTCAGATTAACTTCCCCCACCTAAAAGATGAGAACAGACATCATCTAGTCTCGTTACATCCTTTTATTCCTTTAATTTCTTTTCTTTCCGTTGTGAGTTTCGTGTTCTGAGTTAAGTTTTACCGTGTCTCCAAGTCAACCACAACCACATTTTAAGTGCTCGCATCAAAACTTCAACTAGCCCAACTGACTCTGCATCTGCGGTCAATTCATTCTTTCCTCACTTTCTCTCTTCCTTCCACTGGTATGAATGTGTGAATGCGTGTGTTCATGTGTTAGATTAGTTTATATGTCTTCGATTTATCCAATAAAACCTTATTTATATTGAAAAGAGAAGTATATTTCGTTTTGTGTTTACAAGTTAATGTCTTAAACTCTCGGTTTTGTCACTGTGCTTATTAATAGTGTTTTCACTTTATTTTGGAGTTGATGTTGTTGGCTCATTCAGTGAATCATTGGCTGACCGTAAAACAGTGATTCTGCTCAAATTCCCTATTAAACATAAATGATTCCCTTTGAGCTAAATTTACTTTGTTTACCCTTACATTAAAGGGATAGTTCACTTTAAAATGAAAATTGGCTGTTTAAAAACTTACCCCAAGGGCATCCGAGATGTCGGTGACTTTTTTTCTTTATTAGATCCAATTTAGAGATTTTTTAAGTCAAACCGTTCTAGTCTGTCAGTCATATAATGGTAGCTATAGGGAACTCTGAAGCTCTGAGGGCACGCACGCATCCGTCGTGATGTCTGTATGTGCTCTGGAAGCGATCTCTCATGTGAAAACGTCACTCATTGTTTAAACATATTTGCGTGAGATATCGCTTCCGGCGCATGCGCAAACTACGCCAGAGCGCGCACAGTTGTCACAACGGATGCGTGCGTGCCCTCAAAGCGGGGGTATAAGGAAATCTCCCCTGGTGGGGCAAGCTGTTACTCCCCTCCCGGTCCTGTAGGCACTTGTCGGCTCTGATTGGAAGTGCTTATATGGCCTGTGGAGAGCTGCCTCCACCTTACACGCTATGGCGTTGTTGCAGGTTCATCAGGCTAAGGGACTAAAGGACCTGCACGAGGGTGAACGTGCGACGAAGATCACTGTGTGGTCTCTGGGTCATGCAATGTCCACAATTGTGGTCCAGGAACGCCACCTCTGGCTGTGTCTGGCCAACATGCGTGACATGGACAAGACACAATTCTTGAACACTCCCATGTCACAAACCGGCCTCATCGACGACGTGGTGGAAAAATTTGTCCAGCAGTTCTCAGCTGCCCAGGAGCAGATTAAGGTGATCAAACATTTCTTGCCCCGGCGTGAAGCTGCTGCCTCCACCTGGCCGCCAGTGGCAGCGCCTCAGTATGCTCATCGCCAAGAGCGGCCCCCTGCTGCCGCCACCGCCCCCCCCCCCACCTCTGCTCAAATGCAGGTCAGTGTTACACACACTCAGACCCCGCCTCAGACTGGTTAAGAGACGCCCGGGCCAGGTCCCTGCGTCCCTCCTCGCTGCCCCACTGCGGGTACATCTGTGGTTCCATTGGTGCTACTTGTTCAGAGTCTGGGAGCCTGGCTAGAGCTTCCCAGCCCGTCTTGTTGGCTTCTTCGAAACCGTCAGACTCGGCTATGCGATTCAGTTTGCCCGGCGGCCTCCCAAGTTCAGCAGCATCCACTTCACTTCAGTGAAGACTTAACTGTCTTGTGTGCAGAGATTGCAGTCCTACTGGTGAAGGATGTAATAGAGCTGGTCCCTCCAGCCGATATGAGGATTGGTTTCCAGCGATCGACCTGAAGGACGCATACTTTCATGTCTTGGTTCTTCCCTGGCAAAAAAGGCCATTTCAGTGGTTCACAATTAAAGTTCAGGCATATCAGTACAAGGTTCCTTCGGGCTATCCCTGTCGCCCCGTGTCTTCATGAAAGTTGCATTGAAGTTGAATTCGGTCACCTCATGCAGGAATGTGCTCAGTTGGTGTTGAACTGTTGAATATGTTCAAGAGCAGGATATTGGTACCACTGAAATATTTTCAGAGGCTCCTGGGGCATATGGCAGCTGCAGTGGCAGTCAGGCTGTTGGGGCTGCTTCATATGAAACCGCTTCAACACTGGCTTCATGGCCGAGTCCCAGGGTGGGCGTGGCAATGTGGCACTCACCAGGTCCAAGTCACACCAGCCTGCCACCAGACCTTCAGCCTGTAGTCAGACCTTTTGTTTCTCTGGGCAGGAGTGCCCCAGGAACAGGTCTCAAGGTCTGCAGTATCGGGGGTTTGGGCGGGCCCTCAACTGCACTGGCACATCAATTGCCTAGAGTTGCTGGCAGTACGACTTGACCTGCTTCGTCTCAAGGGATGCTGGCAGGGCAAGCACGTGCTGATCCGTACGGACAACACTGCGACTGTTGCGTACATCAACCGACAAGGAGGTCTGTGCTCTCATTGTATGTCGCAACTCGCCCGCCACCTCCTCCTCTGGAGTCAGAAGCATCTGAGGTCGCTTCGTGTCATTCAGTTGACGAGCTGTCCTGAGCTGCACTCCCCAGAGAGTGGCAACTCCTTCCCCAAATGGTCCAGCTGATTTGGAGGCATTTTGGAGTCGCTCAGGTAGACCTGTTCACCTCTCCAGAGAATGCTCATTGCCAGTTGTTTTACTCCCTGACCGAGGAAACACTTGGCACGAATGTACTGGCTCACAGCTGGCCACGGGGCCTGCGCAAGTTTGCGTTCCCCCCAGTGAGCCTTCTAGCACAGACACTGTGCAAGTTCAGGGAGGACGAGGAGCAGATCCTGTTAGTGGCGGCCTACTGGGCAACTCGGACCTGGTTCCCAGAACTCATGCTCTTCGTGACAGCCCCTCTGTGGCCGATTCCTCTGAGGAAGGATCTACTGACTCAGAGACGGGGCACCCTGTGGCACTCGCGTCCAGACCTCTGGAAACTTTATGTCTGATCCCTGGACAGGACGTGGAGGTACTAGGTGACCTACTCCAAGAGGTAGTTGACACCATCGCTTCAGCGAGAGCAGTGTCTACAAACCCGATTCCAAAAAAGTTGGAACACTGTACAAATTGTGAATAAAAACAGAATGCAATGATGTGGTAGTTTCAAATTTCAATATTTTATTTAGAATACAACACAGATGACATATCAAATGTTTAAACTGAGAAAATGTATCATTTTAAGGGAACAATAAGTTGTTTTTAAATTTCATGGCATCAACACATTTCAAAAAAGTTGGGACAAGGCCATGTTTACCACTGTGTGGCATCCCCTCTTCTTTTTATAACAATCTGCAAATATCTGGGAACTGAGGAGACAAGTTGCTCAAGTTTAGGAATAGGAATGTTGTCCCATTCTTGTCTAATACAGGCTTCTAGTTGCTCAACTATCTTAGGTCTTCTTTGTCACATCTTCCTCTTTATGTTGCGCCAAATGTTTGCTGTGGGTGAAAGATCTGGACTGCAGGCTGGCCATTTTAGTACCCGGACCCTTCTTCTAGGCAGCCATGATGTTGTAATTGATGCAGTATGTGGTCTGGCATTGTCATGTTGAAAAATGCAAGGTCATCCCTGAAAGAGACGATGTCTGGATGGGAGCATATGTTGTTCTAGAACTTGGATATACCTTTCAGCATTGATGGTGCCTTTCCAGATATGTAAGCTGCCCATGCCACACGCACTCATGCAACCCTATACCATCAGAGATGCAGGCTTCTGAACTGAGCGCTGATAACAACTTGGGTTGTCCTTGTCCTCTTTATTCCGTATGACATGGCATCCCAGTTTTCCAAAAAGAACTTCAAATTTTGATTAGTCTGGCCACAGAACAGTTTTCCACTTTAAGAGTATAGAGTATAGGCAACGGCAAATGGCACGGTGGATTGTTTTCACCGACAAAGTTTTCTGGAAGTATTCCTGAGCCCATGTTGTGATTTCCATTACAGTAGCATTCCTGTATGTGGGCCCGAAGATCACTGGCATCCAGTATGGTTTTCCGGCCTTGACCCTTACGCACAGAGATTGTTCCAGATTCTCTGAATCTTTGGATGATATTATGCACTGTAGATGATGATAACTTCAAACTCTTTGCAATTTTTCTCTGAGAAACTCCTTTCTGATATTGCTCCACTATTTTTCACCGGAGCATTGGGGGAATTGGTTATCCTCTTCCCATCTTGACTTCTGAGAGACACTGCCACTCTGAGAGGCTCTTTTTATACCCAATCATGTTGCCAGTTAACCTTATAAGTTGCAAATTGGTCCTCCAGCTGTTCCTTATATGTACATTTAACTTTTCCAGCCTCTTATTGCTACCTGTCCCAACTTTTTTGGAATGTGTAGCTCTCATGAAATCCAAAATGAGCCAATATTTGGCATGACATTTCAAAATGTCTCACTTTCAACATTTGATATGTTATCTATATTCTACTGTGAATAAAATATAAGTTTATGAGATTTGTAAATTATTCCATTCCTTTTTTTACTCACAATTTGTACAGTGTCCCGACTTTTTTGGAATCGGGTTTGTATGAGACACCCTAACGCTTTGAAGTGGAACTTGTTCGTGGAGTGGTGTTCTTCTCACCAAGAAGACCCCTGAAGATTCCCGAACAGAGTCGTTTTTGCAGCAAGGGTTGGAGCGAAAGCTGTCCCCCTCCACTCCTAAAGACTACATGGCTGCAATCGCTGCAAACCACGACCCCGTAGAAGGGAGGTCTGTGGGCAAGCATGACCTGATCATCAGGTTCCTCAGCCTCTGTGCCCTCTTGGGACCTGACACTACAGCAGGGTCCATTTGAGCCTTTGCAGACAGTCAAGCTGAAGCTTCTTTCAATGAAGACTCTGCTCCTGCTTGCATTGGCCTCCATCAAGAGGGTAGGATTTGAATTGTTCGAATTGTGTCAAAGCTCTTGGGGGTCCACCCCACCCCACCCAAAAAAAAAAACCTAATAATATACATTTGTATTTATTTATTTCATATAATAATATAATTTCATTTACTTTACTTGTGAATTTCGTTTACTTTGTGTGTTTCAGAACATGTTTTTGCAGCTGAGCATTTACTATATGTAAAATTAAATAAAAATCTATGTAACAACAAGATGTAATAACAAACAAAAACGATGGTAAGCACAGCATTACTTTAAAAGAGAGTGCCAGCATTGCTTCATTCACTGTTGTTTAGAACAACCCACAGTGGCCTGATTTTCTCAGCAGATTTGTCTTGTCTCCCTGTTTTACTGGCAGTTGACAGACAATGTTTCTCCCTAAGCCATGACTGAATATATGGGTAAGCATCAAACATCTTGAGAGGGGGGCCATTAATGTTAATGAAAAGTACTGCAGAGAGGCTCCTGACTCGAAGGCGATTCCTTGCATCTGCGGCAGTGGCATTGAGGACAGAGAAGCCTCTTTCACAATCAGAAGAACTTGCCAGGTATGTTTTGCTAGCAGTTAACAACTTTTTGAGGACCTTCCCATTCTGATCATTGTTGAGCTTCCAATTTCTGAAGTCCTCAACTGCCTCCCTACTTGGTACTTCAAGCATCTTTGCCAGGTCATGGATCTCTTTCTCCCCAAAGAGAATAAGAGACTCTCTGGATTTTGGCCAGCTGAGGGGATCCAGTGGTGTTATAATCTTTGTAAGCTTTGTGTCAGGCATTCATGAAGAGAGACTGTCAATGATGGCTTGGAAGAATTGCAATCTATTTACATTTTCCTTGCTTGAACGCAAGGGCACTCGTTTGAATTCTCCTACTTTAAGAGCTTCCTCTGCTTTCTCCATTGACTTCCCTGGGGTGATCTTGAAAGTCTTCAACACCTCAATTGTCATCTTTATTTCTCGTGTGGCGTCCATAAGAGAAGTGCTTCTGTTCCAAAAAATTAAAAAAGGCAACTCTAAACTAGATAAACTTTGAAGTTGGCTTGAAAAAGTTTGAAGTATTTAGTTAGATAGATAGATAGATAGATAGATAGATAGACAGACAGATAGAAAGACAGACAGATAAATAGACAGACAGACAGTGAGTGATAGATTGGTGTGTGGTCAGTGATATATAGATAAAGAGATAGAGAGACAGACAGACAGATAGATATAGAGAGATAGACAGACAGATAGAAAGACAGACAGATAAATAGACAGACAGACAGATATAGATAGATAGATAGATAGATAGATAGATAGATAGATAGATAGACAGAAATAGATAGATAGACAGAAATAGATAGATAAAGAGATAGAGAGACAGACAGACAGATAGATATAGATAGATAGAGAGATAGACAGACAGACAGATAGATATAGAGAGATAGACAGACAGACAGACAGACAGATAGATAGATAGAGAGACAGATAGATAGATAGATAGATATATAGATAGATAGATAGATCCTTTGCAACAAAATATGCTGTTCTAAATGAGTGCACTGTCTCCAACAGAACTTTAGCATTCAAGGTTTCTGTCAAGGTGGGCAACACCTCTTTCTCTTTCTGCTGTTGAATATCTGTTGATGCCTTATGAGTTAAGCTGTCTCTGTGTTTGTAGATTTTCTTTCTCATGGCCCTGACATCTTTTGCTGTGAACTCTCCAGAAGCCCACTCCTGTACTCCCTTTTGGACTCCAAAAAGGTGCTTGGCATATTTGCAGAATGTGCATCCTACGTTATTATACAGCTGTTGCTTGCTGAAGTGTATAACCCTCTCTGTACTAGTAAGCAGGGACAAAGCTGTGCTCATGGACTGGGCTGGATGTGCACAGTTTGTTGTGGATGTGCTGACTAATGTTGTCCTGGATTGGAGCTGGTCTGTCTGGTCTGCTCTGATTGGGGCTGGTCTGTCTTTATTGGGGTTTGTCCTGGATTGGGGGGGGGGGTCTGTTAGTTTTTCTTGTAGGCTGGGCGATACATGTAATGCTGTGCTGTTTGAGTGTACTGGTTATGCGTTTTACTGATGCGGCTCCTCTTAGGCTGTATGTTACAAGAAATAAATATTACATACCAATCTGATGTGTCAAAGTGTTTTCCTTACATATTTTTTCTGATTAAGTGTCTTAAGCCTGGGACACACCAAGTCACTTTTAAAGAACAGAAATTAAAATAAAAATCCAGAAGAATCTTGAAATTAAAATAATAATAATAATAATAATAATAATAAACAGTCTTACCCTTCAAAAAAGTCAGTGATGGCTCTTCTCTTCTTTCCCTTATCCATATCTGAGAAAATAATGTAAGATGTAAGTTGTAATATTATATTTGTTGTCGTTACTGTGAATATATTTAAGAAAGCACTCTATGTTAATCATGCTACTTATTAAGGTTATTATTAATGGTGATATACTTTGAACAGTGCACATGTAGGCATTTTATTTCATTAAAAAACAAATTTATCTTGAATGTAGTTACATAACCCTTTCATATTTTCAAGCGGAAGTTGTCACAGTTGGGTAAACTTCTATAGTGGTGAATGAAAGACTACATTAAATATGTTTCGTCACAATAGTGTTTCTACAAGAGGGAAAAAATAGAATTTTTTTTTATATGATTACGATGCTGATGTAGCATATCAGACCTGAACCAGACAAATTAAAGTTTCAATCAGGACCATGGTTGAAACATGAGGAGCCAAATTCCTCCGAAAGGCAACAGGATGTTGTAAATCAATACCCAGTGCAAGTCAGAAGCAAGTCCACTAACCAACCAACCAACTCTTTCACAGAACAGCTTTTAACATTAACACCATTAGAACAATTATTGACAATTTCAATTCGGAAAAGAGATTGTCAAATTTGGGGCAAGTAATCAAGATTGATGGTCAAAGAGATGCACAGCCTGGCCATCACATGTAAACCCATGAGAGTAAACAAGATCGTTGGATTGACTTCCCCCCACCTTAGCAGAACCAGAATGAAATTCCTAAGGGGACCTTTTAACCTCTGATCTCCACAGAACATCCTTATGTCAAAGAAAAGCAGAGAAACTGTCTTTTACAGATGAACACAAAAAGACTTCTAAAGGAATATCAGTCCATTGCTTAACTCCATATCATTTAAGAAACCCACACATTTGACTATCATGTTTCTAATCACTTACTGTGTATGTCTTTTTAATAACTATTGAGTAGCTTAAGTATTCATGTTTAGTATGTGTGTGTTCGAATCTTCTTGCTTGAAACGTTTCTGACCAACAGTTATTTGGTAAATGTATCATATTCTTATCATAGGAATCATGTCCAAAATTATACCATGCAAGAGCGGGAAAATTCGGACCATGTGATTGATAAAATAACATATGATTTATGAATGGGTAGGACAAACATTGCAACACCCCAAGCAAAGACAATATCTAATTGGTCAAGACAACATTTGAGGTGTGGCCAAAAGGCCAGTTTAAATACTCAGGACACCATCAAATTTAGCTTTTTAGCCAGCTTTTAGCTTTGGGTTTCCAGCTGCTGCTTTTAGTCATCACTTTTAGCGTTCTTTGAGCGCTGTTCCAGCGTGCTTAGGCCTGCACGCCTGCTGCTACTTAGCCACGATGAGAAGAAACACCACCTAGTCTCGTCAAACTTTACTTCTATTCCTTTTACTTTAGTTTTTTTTTTTCTGTTTGAGAGTTTCGTGTTCTGAGTTAAGTTTTGTAACGCCATGTCTCCGAGTCTGACCTCGAGTGCCCGTTCAACTTCAACCAGCCCACAACTCCACATCGTCAGCCAACGCCCAACCACGGGCTTCCCAAGACGTCACTTCAACGACTACTGAACTTCCAGCCAACCTCGGAAAACCCCCCCTTTTCAACGACAACAAAGGGAACCCCCTTTACACAGTCAACACAAGTAACGTACGTGAAGGGAAGGTGTGCTGATTCTTAGGCATACTTGGTCATCGCCATGGAGTGTCGGTAAGGGCACAGTGACAGGAACCATCAAGCTTACTGGTTACATTGGTACGCTGACATTGGTCAATACAAACTTGTGCATGGTCATGTGGATATATGCGTGTGTGTGGTCTAAACAAAGGAAAGGAGAAATAAAATTACATAAATTAAGTGATTTAGAACAAACAGGATAACATTATCAAATGTAAATTATCAGATTAGCATTTAAACTTATAGCATATAAACTTTAGAAACTAAACAGCATATGTAAACATGGGTAGATATACATTAAGTGTAAATTTGACACATTAACCACACTTCTGAACTAATTAGCATTTGAATTAGGCGGAAATATCTCACAATCACAATAATGAGTTAAATATGATGATTTTACGATGAGCGCTTATGTTTACATAAACTATCGATCTTGCGGGGTCGCGGATCTTCCGCACATTTGTCTAATCTTATATATAAACATCTCAACAAATAATTTTAATCAGCATTAACAACACTATACAAGATAAATAAACACTTACTTTTGGTCATTAACGCACACAACTTTGACAGGAATCAGGAGAAAACAACACACGAACCATCTCTTTCTGACCAAGCAAAATGAAGCTTAAAGGTTCTACTTTAATAGTCATCTGACAACACAGTGATTTGATTGGCTGTCCTGTGCGTGATCAGTGCATGATAACTACGGTGGCCTGGATGCTTGTTAACCTGGATGCCTAAGAGTGTCCAGCAGATGGTACAGTTGATGTTCCTCTTCTACAGTACCTCCAGACTGAGCTGAACTGGTGTATCTAATATAATTTTAACCTCATTGAGGAACTCAATGCGAGGGTTAATTAAGTGATTGATGGTTGTTCATGTTTATGCAATTTCACGTATTGCTGTAAACTTGGGATTTCACATTTTCATTCTTAAACCCATTCTTTCCTAACTTTCTATCTTCCTGCAACTTGTTTGAATGTGTGAGTGTGTGTGCTTATGTGGTAGATTAGTTTATATGTCTTAGATTTATCTAATAAAGCCTTATTAATATTGAAAAGAGAAGTATCTTGTGTTTTGTGCTTACAAGTTAATGTCTTAAACTGCCGATCTTGTTACTGTGCTAGCTAATAGTGTTTTCACTATACTTTGGATATTAATATCCATACCAGAGTTGATGTTATACGGCTCGTTCAACAAATAGCTGGCTGTTTCAGTGATCAGCCGTGAAACAGTGATTCTGTTCAAATTCCCTGTAAAATCTTAAATGATTCCCTTTGAGCTAAATTGACCTGTTTTCCCTTACACTGATGACCATCAATCAATTTTGATCTCTTGATTCACATGAATAGGTATACTGTACTTACTTTTCTTGGGTAAAATTCAGTATTTTCTTGCATTAATTAATATTCACTTGTGTGTGCTTATATGAGTATCTTTTTAAAGTGTATCATTTGAAAATCTAGTGTTTGATCATGTCTAAATATTTATTCAAATGCAAAACCTAAAAATAAGTAAGCAGTTATGACCTGCAATTCTCTTTTGAGCAACTAGACTATATACATGTATTAGAGTGGGTAAACAATAATTATTATTTTTCTGGCCACAAAATGAATTTAATTTGCCTCTTTGCATTGAATTTAAAACCCTTTTCTCCATTTAACCTTAAATACTACACTAATTGTATTAGGCTATACATAATAACGGAAAATAGGATACAATTCATAACAAAAACGGTTGATCTGCATGTTTGTCTTCGGCGTAATAATCAATGCATGTGTGTCTCACACACTATTTGTGAGAGTTAGCAACCCTGCTTTGTCATCGTTGACCTTAAAAAAGCCTTCACCTGATGAACATTTTCATCAGTAATAATTATAATAATAATTAATCCTTAATTAAATTAACACTGTTTTTGAGCAGTTAAGGTTACTAGATTTAAAATTATTTGTTTAATTCAGAATGGGTGCAATGCTAGCTTTTTTCTCAGAATTACGTTAGATGGCTAATTACAACTAACAATCCGATAGTTAGCTAGCATTATAAGATAAAAAAAAATTATTGACAGACCAAGATTGTAATAAAAGTGACTGTCCGATTCTAAGCTAAACACATTCCGTAGCAGTAAATTAGGTGTACCAAACAATCATAAAACAAAGAAATATTATCTTACCGTCATCGTGAGGTAAAATAATGAGGACGGATCACTCTGCCAGCCAATCACACAGTGACGTCTCTCCCGCAGTCTGTAAATTCCTTCAGAAAACAGCATGTGGCGCACTTGAGCGTATTTTCAGACGCACATCTAATTTGAAGTAGCTTTTTATGGGAGCGGCAGCGCAATACTTTGATAAAAAATAGATAGGGCTATGTCAAATATTGTTTCTATTTTAGTTTTAATGAAAAACCAGGGAACCCCCCCAAGGTCATTTTTTTGGGCCTTATGGGGGGGTCCCTTCGTGTCACCTCGTTGGCAGATATTTGTAGAGCTGCGGGCTGGGCAACCCCTAACACGTTCGCTAGAATCTATAGCTTTTGTGTGGAGCCGGTAGCCTCCTGTGTTCTCAACTCAAATGGGTAGAAGCACTGTGTGGCCCTGGCTTCGGGTCGGCTTGTTTTAACTGGTCCACGGCTTGAATTGAATTGAAAGTTACAACTTCTGTGGGGCGTGAAGAAAAAGTAATGTAACTAGTAGTGTAACTAATTACTGTTGCCAGAAAAAAAAGTAGGTAACGCTTTAGATTACAACCCGCAAAGAACTGCGAAAGTATAATGAATTCACGGTGTATGTTTCTGTAATTATAGTATTTGTATAAAGAAGTACGTGTAGGTATGAGGGAACATGTGTTACGTTTGGGTAATAATGGGGTAACAAACCAGATATGCAACCTGCAACGAACCGCGTAAGTAAACTGGAGTTACAGCATAACTTTTTTGTAATTATAGTGTACCTATTCAGTACCTGCGGGTAGGTATAAGGGAATAATCTACGACATTTGAGGAATAAAGGGGTAACAACCTGTTAAATTACAAATCATTTATACTTTAAGTATTTTAAAACTAAGGGGTACGTGTTCTAATATTACGTGGTATGATATGTATGACCTAAACAACAATCTCATGTTTAGGAGTGGTTTAGAAAGACAATATACTTTTCATCATTTTATATATAGTGGTGAAATGATTGAAATTGAAACATGGTGAAATGATTTAATGGGTTTCTGTAATTTATAATTCACAATTCTACTTACCTTATGAAAGCTTATTCGTCGATCTCAGCAACTTCCCAATCACCGACAACTTTGCATGATATAGGCTACCATCAAGGTTTAATGTAGCTTAAAACAGGCTTACCTCTTTCCAGCTGTTCTCAATAAAAAATACATGATACAACATTTGTATTTCAGTGGATGTATACTGTGATGTTTTCATAGAAAAAAAAGTGTTTAATTTGGCCATCAAACAAACTAAAACTACTGCAATATTTTTCTTTGTAATTACTGTGTAAATATATACTTGTTCTGTGTTTAAGTCCAACTCGTTCCTCCCTTGTTCCATGTAGTTACAGGGTACATACAACAGTTGTGGGCTGTAATTTAAAGTGGCCCTTGTTTCCCCCTTATTCCATTTAGTTACAGGGTACATACAACAGTTGCGGGCTGTAATTTAAAGTGGTGCTTGTTACCACCTTGTTCAGTGTTGTTACAGGGTAAAAACAACATTTGCGGGCTGTAAATTAAAGTGGTGCTTGTTACCCCCTTGTTCCATGTAGTTACAGGGTAAGTGTAAATCTTGCAGCCTGTGCAATAAATATACACAACATGATATTCTTTACTTTTTCTACTTTATTTTTACAAACAAGTGATTTCAAAACACTTCATCTTAATCAAACACTGTCTTTTTTATAATATACTCAAACAACAAAATAGCACATTATTTTGTCCCTCCCTTTTTTCGGCTTCTCTTCCTTTTTCTGCTCTTATTTTTCTTAACTTCCACTGAGGACTCTGATGGTGAGGAGCTGATGGTTCTTGCTGCTCTACATTATAAATATTACAAAACATGAATAAATATACATGCTTTTAGCAAGCTACTGTACACCTTTAAATTGCAGTGTAATATATATATATATATATATATATATATATATATATATTTTGTACCTCGATGGCACCGCAGACAGCTGCTTCAGTGCTTGGCTCTCCAGTGTTTGTACTGTTTTTGTTCGTTTTTCCTGTTTTTTGTTTGTCAAACACAATCAGTTTCACCAGGGATGAACTGCTGAACATTCGGCAGAACACACCACAAAATCTTTTACCGGATTTCAATTATTTGGACCTTTTACTGAACATTGTTGTCGGTGGAGCAGCGGCGCTGATCAAACGCTTTAAAAAGCACAGACGGGGGAAGCGAGCAGGTGCGCTCGTTAGACTCAGGAAGCGCGGATTTCGAACGCCGTTGCCTAGCATCCATATGGAAAATCTCCGCTCTCTACCCAACAAAACGGATGAACTCCTTCTGCTTTCCCGGACAAATAAGGATTTATCACACTCTGCTGCTCTGTGTTTCACGGAAACCTGGCTCAATGACGCCATACCGGACAGCGCGCTCCATTTGCCGGACTTTCAGCTGTTTAGAGCGGATCGTGACGCAGAATCAACAGGGAAATCGTGCGGCGGCGGGACATGCTTTTATATCAATGAACGGTGGTGCACAGATGTAACTGTGTTAAAGAAGATGTGTTGTTCAGATCTAGAAGTGCTTTTTGTTAACTGCAAGCTGTTCTATTCTATTCTAATGTTTCACTTGTTCATTCTGGTGAGTGTTTACATCCCTCCGCAAGCGCACGTAAGTCTGGCTTTACAGAAACTCGCTGACCAGATCACAGAGACAGAACAACAACACCCGGACTCCGTTTTAATAATTCTTGGGAACTTTAATAAAGCCAATCTCTCCCGTGAACTGCCAAAATACAGACAGCATGTTACATGTCCCACCAGAGACAGTAACATACTAGATCACTGTTACACCACAATAAAGGATGCATATCACTCTGTTCCACGAGCAGCTTTGGGACTGTCTGATCACTGTCTGGTTCATCTTATACCAACCTACAGGCAGAAATTAAATCTTCTAAACCTGTAGTAAAGACTGTAAAGCAGGGATAGGCAACTTCGGTCCTGGAAGGCCACTGTCCTGCAGAGTTTAGCTCCAACCCTAATTAAACACACCTGAACAAGGCAATCAGTGTTTTCGGGATTACTAGATAGATACAGGCAGGTGAGTTTTTATGAGGGCTCATTCAGGACGGTGACGAGTCTGCTTACAGACAGGAGGTTAAAGAGCTGGCTGTATGGTGCACTCTCAACAACCTGGAGCTTAACACGCTCAAAACAGTGGAGATGATCGTGGATTTCAGGAGAAACCCCCCTGGTCTCCCCCCACTCACCATCATGAACAGCACTGTGACTGCAGCGGAGTCATTCAGGTTCCTGGGAACCACCATCTCTCAGGACCTGAAGTGGGACATTCACATTGACTCCATTGTGAAAAAGGCCCAGCAGAGGTTGTACTTCCTTCGCCAGCTGAGGAAATTCAAGCTACCACAAGAACTGCTGAAACAGTTCTACTCCACCATCATTGAATCCATCCTCTGCACTTCAGTAACTGTCTGGTTCAGCTCAGCTTCTAAATCTGACCTCAGAAGACTAGAGACGGTAGTCTGGACTGCAGAGAGAATCATCGGTACAACCCTCCCTTCTATTCAAGAACTGTACTTTTCCAGAATGAGCAAAAAGGCTGGCAAAATCACTCAGGAGCCCTCACATCCAGCACACTACCTCTTTGAACTGTTACCATCTGGTCGACGCTACAGAGCACTGAGCACCAGAACGGCCAGACTCAGGAACAGTTTCTTCCCCCAGGCAATCCATCTAATGAACACTTGATAATAACTGTGGAACACACTACACTATTTATGTTTACATACACATACACTTATTTATCTAACACACATACTTAGTGTACCTTAAATTTTTTTGCACATAATATACCTGTACATACACAACTGCTCATTGTAATATACCTGCCATACAATTGTCAATTTGTATATTGTCATTTCTTACCTACTTATTTGTATTTTTTATTCTTTATTATGTGTTTTTTGTCCTGCCGCTGTCATTCTGTTGCACTGCGGAGCTTCTGTCACGAAAACAAATTCCTCGTATGTGTGAACATACCTGGCAATAAAGCTCATTCTGATTCTGATTATATATATATAAAGTGCCCTCCATAAGTATTGGAAATAAAGGTGCTTTGACAATCTACTGTCCGAAGGAGAGTTTGACACAGAATTACAGAAGCTACAGCAAGATGCAAACCTCTGATCAGCTCCAAAAACAGAAAGGCAAGATTCTTTTGAAAGGTGATCCAGTAGAGTTGGAACTGAGTTTATGGACCAAAGAGACAAAGAGTAACCTTTATCTAAGTGATTGGAAAACAAAAGTGTGGAGAAAAAAGGGAACTGCAAATTATCCTAAGCATACAACCTCATCTGTAAAGCTTGGTGGAGGTGGTGTCATGGCATGGACATGCATGGCTGTCTCTAGAACAGGACCTATTCATTTTAATGACTTCATGCATGATGGCAGTAGCAGAATGAATCTGGAAGGGTACAAAATCATCTTGGCTACCCAAATTCAAGAAATGGCACCAAACTCATTAGAAAGCACTTCATATTGGATCAGGACCATGACCCAAAACACCCTGCCAATTCAGTCAAGGACTTCAGGGCAAAGAAATGTAAAGTCTTAGATTACCCAAATCAATCTCCAGATTTAAATCTGATTGAATATTAATTTCACCATCTGAAGAGGAGACTAAAGACAGAAACTCCCACACACAAGCAACAGCTGGACTTGGCTGAATTAAAGACTGGGAAAAAACATTTCAAAGCATAAGACCAAGAGTCTGGTGATGTCTATGGGTTGCAGACTCACTGCTCTGATTGCATGCAAGGGATCTTTTACATCTGCCTTAAATTCAACTGTTCCAATACTTATGGTCACATCAAATAGTGGGATGAACTCTAAAAGCACTGTCCTTTATTTGTGTGTTGAACTCTAAAAGTGTATATATATATATATATATATATATATATATATATATATATATATATCATCTCCCATTCACTACCATTACAAAGAGCCAGGATAAATTTTACTATTTTATTTGATTACACAAGTTACACACACCTAGAATGGTTTGATGGTGAGTAAATCATAGGGTAAATTTCAATTGTGAGTAAACTATCCCTTTATTTAGTTTATTGCATAGCAATGTTCAGACAGCAACTGATAACAAAGAAGCATGAAACCAAGCTGAGGGACATGGATCTGCAGGAATATGGATTTGTGACATTGCAGATGGGACAGTAGACTTCATCTTTTCAATCCCTTTATTCAAAAAATCACACACATCTTTATAAGGTGATCTCTGCTTTAAGAGCGGCAATCTTAGCTTTAAAAAAGAAAGAAAAGTTAGGGGTTTCATTTATTTACCAGCTCTACTCAAGGACTTATAATTTGACCACTTTCCGGTCCCACTTTAAATTAGGTGGCCTTAACTACTATGTACTTACATTTAAATTAATCATTTGGTACAATGCACTTATTGTGTACATACATGTTTTTACATTGTACTTATATTTTTACAAATACCTATATGTAATTACATCTTTAATTAATTTCTGTACTTACATTTATAATTACACTGTTGACCCATCCTTTACACCTTAACCCACCCTTAAACTTACCCATACCACCAAACCTGTCCTTAACCTTATCCATATCCCACCTCAATAACATAAAAAGTATTTTGCAATACAATATGAACACAACAAGTACTTTTTGATGTAAGTAAATTATAGTTAAGGCCACCTAATATAAAGTGTGACCCACTTTACTATTTTTTCAAAATATGCAATTCAATGGCTAATCTTCACTGGTAGTGTACATTTTGATTAAATGCACTTATTATGTCCAAACACAATTCAGCCAATTACACTGGAGCATATTTCTTATACTAATTTGTCAACAATCCATTTGCATTACAAATAAATGGCAGACTAATATATGCATAATTATAAAGTTGTGCATGCATGCATTGCATCGTAGACTTAATGGAAATAAATATAGGTTATAAATAAATATCTATAGGTTGCACAAAGGAACAGAAGGGGGAAAAAAGTTAGCCATTGGAGGTAACTAGCTTAGAATATGTGTTGAAAAGCTTAATTGGAAAAGATGGTGATGCTGCAGTTGTGAAAGGTACTCCCCGATCTTACACTTAAATGCGTTATCATCTTTGGCCGACACAGTGGTGGTCATGCTGCTCCCACACGTGGCTTCAGTAGGGTTTTCATCCACAGTCCTGTACTTCGATGGTTTCAATACCTTTCTTTTGGGCCAATTCATCTTTGATTAAAAAAGGAATGAAGATAGAAAACACAAACTAAACAAACATTTACATGAACATAAATATAATTTTCAAAAATGCTACGTACTTTTTCATCTACCTCGCACTGCCTCCTTGTGCTGTCGTAGACCGGAAGGATTGGGAAGAATCGATTCCAAAAACAGACTTGTTGAATTTGAAGCGTCTTCGCCAATCGATATGACATCAAAGTATCGCGAGACTGCTGACGGCTCTGTATGCTTTTGAAACGCTCTCCCGGCACTTTACCACTTCAAGTACGGATTCTCCGTTTCAAAAGTGTTGTGAATCAAGACAAGAAGCCTCTCTAAAGCTCTAAATCGAACAGCAGTAGACTCTCGGGTGTGCGCAAACCTTTGTTGGGCATTAGTAATTGTTTCATCTTACCAGCATACAAAACGTGGTGGTAAACCGTATTTTTTAAAAACATTGTTAATAAATTGAGGCCACTGTCATGATTTTAAATTTTTTCTTTAAACCATATAATATTTATTTATTCGCTTATATGTTTTGTTAATTTCTTTAGCCTATATGCATTTTTGCATTCGTTTTATTCTTGTTCATGTCTGAATACACAGCAAACTTCCAATCGTGAATGTTTACCTTATGTTTACCTACTGTCAAATTAATTAGGCCTACATCTTTTAATAATACTGCGTATCTATCATATTCGGATTTTAGGACCAGGACTGCGTCTACGAAATCTTCATCATTCACTAAACTTTTTACTTGCCCAGCAAACAATGACCTGGGGCTCCGCCAGCGTTTTTTGAGCGGCACAAATTCAGCGGCTTAATACGGTCGACCACCGTCTGCACACCATCGGCGAGCAGACAAATCTAAAAACACTGACGGTCCGCTGGTGTTTTTTGGGTAGCTGTCAGAAAAGCTGCCGCTGGTGGTCCGCTGGAATAATGATGAGCAAAACGCCAGTGGACCACCGACTCTGCCTCTAGTGGGCTGCCAGAAGACCGCTGGTCTTATGTTAGCTGGGTGTTGACACATTTTCAGGTAAGTGAGTTTCCTTCCCTGTTATTTCTTGTTTGTTTTGTTTTGTTTTTTGGACACACACCAATTTCTTATAGCTGGTGATGTTTGAAAGAGAAGGCATAATAAAATTTTGAAAATAGTAAATTTGGAATTTATCTAAAAATGGACATGAGTTTTGATCATTAAAAAATAAGGTAACCAATATTTGCCCTTATTTTGTCTTTATCTTCCACAGTCATGGGTAAGTTAATGGCTGAACTGCAATGCAATACAGGGCAAGGGGGAATGCAGTTGATTACGTGGTTGAAGAAAAAAAGGCTGCTTGCACCTAAGATGAAGTGCCCTGTTTGTAAGCACCACATGAAAATGTCAAAGACAGACTCTACAAAACTTGGTTATGGGTGGTAAGTGTATAAGTATTTTAAGAGCATAGGTTTTAATAATTCCCTAAAGGTTTTGTACCACTCTGCCGGATACCCATCCCCCCCGGTACTTTATTCGTCTTAAAATTTGATATGGCCCTATCAATTTCTGCTTCTGTAATTTCTTGTGATACCAGTTTGTTTTGTGTTCGTCCTACTGATGGTAAGTCTATAGATTCCAGAAAATGTTCAATAACAGAAAGGTCCGCTGCTTCTGGTTGGGAATATAATTTTTTATAATAAGTTACAAAGGATCGTTCATTATGACCGTACATGGTAACGTGACAGAAGCTCATTCTCACTGTCTCATCAATCAGCTTTGTTAAAACTGCATCTTCTGCACTAAACGATGATACTAACCGAATATTGTCCCTCCAAACCAGGTAGTGTTTTGCCCACACTTACTATCAGTATTTCTTTTTGCATCTCCAGTAATTAATTATATTTAGAAGAAATAATAGCAAGAGCTTTAATTCTCCAAGGTGGGATGACTAAATAAATGTAAACATTAAATACAGGTGAGTAAGTATTTGTAATGTGTAAATAAATAGTTTTTAATGTAATTGTGCACATCTCTGCTTGTCTATATTGTCAAACAAACTTGTAAAATATTACATGTAGTGTTATCAAAATGCAGTGTCACTGTCACGGTGTGTCAGGTGTGTTACAAGAAAACATTGTCAGGAGAAGGGGTACATTTTTGTGTACCAACTAATGGAAATACAAACACTTTCATGACTCTGACATGAAAAATTCTGTCAGAACAGCTTTACGAATGATTTACACAAATCATTCTGTTCATGTTTCATGAATAGGGCCCATTCTTTCTAAATGCTTGGTCTATAGGTTTGCATATCAGGTGTCAAATGAGTTGCACCTGTGGAAACTCATTTTCAGATGTATAGCCTGTCAGCATTCACTCTCATTCAATCATTTATTTTATCCATCTAACCAATTATGTTTATTTTTTTTTACACACATTAAAACAAGCAATATCACATGCTGTGCTCTACAGCAAATGACATCCATATTGATATTCAGAACATCACAGGTGTGGCAGTGATGTACATACAGAAGTTCAATAAACAAGAATGTAATATTGGGTAATTTATATATTTTTTTCACGCAACATTGCCTTTTTTGACCCGTTAATGAAAACATTTCCAAACAAAGTCATTTTACAATTTAATGTTCTTTTCCTTAATTTCTAATTTTCTATGTGATGTGTAGCAGATTAATTCTTGCACATATTCTCATAACAGCTGGGAAGACAGTCAGCACAGAGATTAATATACTGTATATTTAGAGAGACTGGACATTCACTCTTCAGGTGACAAATGTCTCTTAAATTGAATTAATTTTCTTCTTTCTATGCTGAATGATATTTAACAATGGTTATATACTGTGGTTATCAATCATATTAAATGGTTACTCCACCCCAAAATGAAAATTTCGTCATTAATCACTTACTCCCATGTCTTTCCAAACGAGTAAAAGCTTTGTTGGTCTTCAGAACACAATTTAAGATATTTACACTGTCTTGGCCCAGAAAAGTATGAAAGACGTTGTCAGAATAGTCCATCTGTCGTGGTTCAACCGTAACGTTATGAAGCTATGAGAATACTTTTTGTATGCGAAAAATCAAAAACAATAAATTTATTCAACAATTCATCTCCTCCGTGTCAGCACAGCGCCATTTTGGAGAAATGCAGCTGGACCGCACAGATACGTCTTCTACATTTATTTATGCTTTGATTTGAAGGTAAACAGCGTATCTGGTATTCAGCTGACACAGAAGAGTGTACGCAGTCTGCATCCAGCGCATATTCTCCAAAATGGAGCTACGCTGACACAGAGGACACAAATTGTTGAATAAATTAATTAGTTTTATTTATATTCTCGTAGTTTCATAACGTTATGGTTGAACCACTGATGACAGATGGACTATTCTGACTACGTCTTTCTTTACCTTTCCGGAAGCACTGGGCACGTAGCAGGCCCTAGAGAGCGGGCTGTCATTGAACGTCAAAATTTGACTGGCTAATGAGTCTGTCACTAATGCTCAGAACAAATCAGATGTGACGTCTTTCAACCAAAGGGAAGAACTATCTGTAGTGCTGGCCTTAGACTTTTTTTATGTAGGATATTTCAGTTCAATCTCAACTAAACTAATAATAGGCAATTTTGTGGACATTACACAAATGTAAATGATACCTAAATAATTAATAAAATCATTTTTCACACAGTTTTATTTTTTATGGGCTAGGGCAAGCAGAGAAGGCCCTGCTTCCCCTGACGGCCCACCACTGCTGTCATGTCCACAGAGGCGCTTGCTAAGCTGTCCGCTTCTCCTGTCATGGCCATGAAGGCCAATGCAGAGGCTTTCATCTTGCCTGTTCTGGCCAGAGAGGCCAATTCCAAACCGCCTGCTTTCCCAGTTGTTTCTACGGATGCCATTCCGTCATGTCAAGTCTAAGAATATTTTATCATTTAAATATAATTTTCTTTTATATGCTGCCTATGTAACTATGTTTACCAATGCCACTGTGGTTACCCTTGTGAAAAAGAAGTGCACTTATGTATACTTTTATAAAGTGTACTTATTGCAGAAAAAAAAAATACTTTAAAAGAACACACGTAAGTGCAAATTAATTTTCGCCACTTAAGTACATTGTATTTGTAATTCATTTCAAATGTATCACATTTTAAAGTTATATTAAATGCAATACGTTAAACTTTTGAGTGATTTTTTTGAATCACTTAAGTGGGACTTTTTAGTACATCTTCATATGTACAATTATATGTTCATAACTGCTTCTAGTGTCTTTAAAAAATGGTTAAAGTGTACTACTAATGTACTGACAAGCAATTAATGTGAACTAAAATATACTTCAATGTCATATATCTTTGGCAATGAAGTTGAAATTTAGTATATATTATATATATATATATATATATATATATATATATATATATATATATATATATATATATATATATATATATATATAAACATCTTAATAACCTAGTTACAATCAATGCAATAACACAAAATGGAAAACCCTCTACATTTATTGACAAAACAATCTCTAACACAAATACACAAAAATGATTTTTGCTGATGCACAAGAAAAACCCAACACTATACAGTTACAACTGCTTTCCCAGTTGTTTGTACGGATGCCATTCCGTCATGTCAAGTCTAAGAATATTCCTGTCAGTCAAGTCTGGTCCACAGAGATCATTCCAGAACAGCCCACTCTCACTGTGTTGGCCACGAAGGCTACTAAACAAGTCTACAAAATCAGTGGCAATATCACTAAATGCCCTAAAATGTTTCTTTACTTTTTTTTATTTTATATTTTTTATTATTTCTGCATCATACCACAAAGATGAATTTGCTTTTTAATTGTCTGTCTTTATTTATTTCAATAAATCCCAAAAGTTTAAACAAACCTCTTTCATCTTTGTACATTTGCATATGTTATGTGAAATGCAGCAGATGAAGTCAGGCACATATAAGCTATTCTCTTGAAAGCTGTCTACAAAACACCAGCAGAGCATTTACAGTTTATAGGCTACATCCAGAGGGACTGGACATTAATTTTTCAGGTGATCTTTTGGAATTGGATTCATTTTCTTTTATATGCTGCCTATGTAACTATGTTTACCAATGCCACTGTGGTTACCCTTGTGAAAAAGAAGTGCACTTATGTATACTTTTATAAAGTGTACTTATTGCAGAAAAAAATATACTTTAAAAGAACACACGTAAGTGCAAATTAAATGTAATTTTCGCCACTTAAGTACATTGTATTTGTAATTCATTTCAAATGTATCACATTTTAAAGTTATATTAAATGCAATAAGTTGAACTTTTGAGTGATTTTTTGAACCACTTAAGTGGGACTTAGTACATCTTCATATGTACAATTATATGTTCATAATTGCTTCTAGTGTCTTTAAAAATGGTTAAAGTGTACTACTAATGTACTGACAAGCAATTAATGTGAACTAAAATACATTTTAATGTCAGTTAACAATACACTTAAGTGTGCATTAAATGTAATGTTTTTGACCACATAAATGCATATTGTTTGTACTTAATTTCAAATATATTACAGTTTAAAATTACATTAATTGCAATTAGTTGAACTTTTGGGTGATATTTTTGAACCACTTAAGTGGGACTTTATAAGTGATTTGAAATATGGTAAATATGTACTTCTGAATAAGCAATTAATATGAAATAAAATATACTTCAATGTCATATATCTCTGGCAATGAAGTTGAAATTTAGTATATATATATATATATATATATATATATATATATATAAAAAACTAGTATTTTTATAATAGTTATAATAATTGTAACCTCTTTATAAGCTAATTACAATCAATGCAAAAACACAAAATGGAAAACCCTCTACATTAAATGCTTTTTGCTGATGCACAAGAAAAATCCAACACTATACAGTTACAACTCATTTATTAGAAAGTGTCTGGAGAACAATGATAATTTTGCCATCACAGAAAACATCATTCTGTAAGATGTATAAGCCTGTTTCCTCATTGGGGACCTAAAAATGTCCACAAGGTCAAAATTTTCTGGTATTACTATACTTGTGGAGTCATTTGGTCGCTATAACATATAGGATTACTAACACACAAACAGACATACACTTAATACAAAAAATAAATGAAAATTATCATTCCATGTACAACAAATGAGACCTTATTGTAAAACATTACCAAAGTGGGTTACTTGTACCCCTGGTTTCACAGACAAGGCTTAAACCTAGCCCCAGACTAAAATGTAATTCTGAGCTGTTTCAACTGATAGAAAATTGCACTGACTGATCTTTAAAAATACCAGTGCCTTTGTTTTGTCTCAAGATGCAAGCCAGTAATGTTTTTTCTAAGGCATGTTAATGAAAATTACTTAAATGTCCTTATTGAACTATGATCCTGGCTTAGTCTAAGCCCTGTCTGTGAAACCAGGCCATTAGTTCTCAAACCTTTACTAGCACCAGCATTAAACAGGACCGAAAGTTTTCTTCTAAAATCTTACTCCAGCATTAGTGAATGCAAGTTTGACTAAATAAATAAATTAATTAATAAAAAAAAGAACTCCAAATGAACTTGCTAGAAAGTGCTGTCTGTCAATGTCCCAGAAGCTCTCCATCGGCACTAAACTTCACATCATGAAGCTGCACACCATCTCTCCACAGTCTATGTGAATGGAAATGTTCAAAAGAGGCCAGAAAGTCTGAAGAAATTCCTTTCAAGAAAGAAAGAAGAACAATTGTTATAAAACATATCCAGTCATTATAAATGGTTCAGTTGAGTGAAAGCAATAGACACAGTTGCAGTCTAAAGTTTATATACACCTTGCAGTATCAGAAAAATTATAATAATTTAAGCAGTAAGAGGGTAAAGAGATAGAATAACTGCAGCGTTATGGTGAAAGCCGCACAAATTGCAAGACTAAATTAAGAATAAAGAAAACTTGTATCAAGATATATTTAATTGTTTAATTGTTTGATTTATATTATGTATTATGTGTTGTCTTATATGTGTTGATCTAAGTTGTTCTCTTCTTGTTTGTTCCCTCACACATCGCGATTACACAAACATGGAGCATGGCGCATTTTTCAAAATCTGGTGAAGTAGTGCGCCATCATGACGTAGTATTTTGGCGCATGCGCATTAAACAGAAGAGACACTGCGTGTTTACGTATTATTTAAAGCTTTACATTTCTATTCAAGTCCAAGTTGTTGTGTAGTTAGTCCAAAGACTATGGTTAGAATCATTCTCCTAACTAAAAGTTTTTAAAAATTTTTACAGTGCAGTTTAGCCTATAATAGAAACCAAATGTAGGCTATTTGAATGCAAATTAATTTGGTTTAGATTTTGAACTTTTAGAACTTTTGCTTGCAATTATTGCACTTAAATGTGTGTTTAAGTGACAGAACAACATAATGATATTAAAAGTATTCTGTACACAGATGTAAATTACGGTACTATTAGAGTAGGTGGACAACCAGAATGGGTAATACCGCAGGGCCGCGGCGTTAACTGCAAGTCAGTCGCATATTAAAATCATTCGCGAAACTACCGCCAGGTGGTGCAAAGGGATTAATTGCGAACTGAATGTAATTGTAAAATGTTGGTTTGTAAACAGAGATGAAAGGACGAAATAAAACAACAATAACATTATAATATAACATTGTAACATCCTTAAAAACCATCAGAAAATTTACAGTGAGTTAATTTCAAAATGTGGGAGAGTCTTAGGATACAGTCTACGCAGCAAAAATTAAAATAAGACCTTTACACAAAAAAAGACCTTTACCTTTACACAGCCTATTGTTATTAAACAGTCATTACATATAAGGCATTATATATATATATATATATATATATATATATATATATATATATATATATTCATTTCGATTCATTCTTGGTTAAAAAAAAATCTTCAGGTTCCATATGCAGAGCGAAATGAGAACGGTCCAGCATTTAGAAATAATTCTTATTAACTTATTATTACTTATTATTAATCTTATTAAGTTATTATTCTTGATTTTTCAAACTGCTAACACGTTGCATTTTCAAATTATGCTTTTACTGTGTGACCAAAAATGGAGTATTATCTTTTTCAGCTGTTTGATCGCGCTGGTACCTCATGCGCACATATTCATTGGAAACAGCAGCCATTCACCGTGCCATGCGGCGCGAGCAGCGGTCCACTTTGGCATATTTTTGCTAATTATGATTTTTTTTCCCGTCGATACTAAAACACGCGTGAACTACAAAGCCTATTTTACCTAATGAATAATTGTTAAGCTTCAAATGAGCAACATCACGAATATGGAAATGTTTGGATTTGTCCCGAGTAAGAGAATGAGAGAACTCAACCTTAACTTGTTTCACTTTAAATCATTATTAATTTATTTATTTTTTGTTTATAGCTAAGCCTATATTATTATGTACTGCAATTATATTTATCCATTAGAACTCTATATTTTTAATTCTGTACATACAAATACAGTACTCTCATAAATGACACTGTATGTCAAATATTATGTAGAAAATTTAATTTATAGAATTCATAGCGCAGGAGCTGGTGATGAAAATTTCAACAATAAGTTTTATTGGAGTATACTGTATAAGAAAGTGTATTGAAGTTTATTTTTATTAATTGCATTAATGCACATAGTATATATTATAGACTAAATAGTAATACATTTAAAATACATTAACAAATGTAATTTTGGAGAACACACTTAATTTTAAATTAAATCAATTATTTTACATGTGTTTAGTATATTGATAAATATGTGACCAGATGCTCTCCTCCCATGTTTGTATGAATACTAATTATTTAATTAGAGTTTGCCGCCTACAAATTTCCTTTTAGTTGGGGTGACATGTCATTTCCGATTAGGCTATAAATAGCGTATTTCCATTCTTGTTGAGACATACGTCACCTCCGATTGACTCGGGGGTTCCCATTTGCTTCCAACGTGCGGGTGATTTTGACTGCGGCTGTATGCCAGCTTTTGCGTGCTCCTGAAATGATTTCTTTCGGTAAGCTGTTATTGCAGTAAGTTGTGGGAACCAACTGTCTGGTGGGGATTCTGACGAGTGGGTATGGGTTTTTTTTAGTGTATTTCAGGCACATGTAAACCAACTTGTGCGATGCTGCAGGATCAAAACGAATCGACGAGCGATCTAGATGGGTTTGTTCCAAGTGATTGACATGGTTCTATCGGCGGGTGAGTCTTCTCCTGATTGGGTCGAGAACATTGGGCATTCAGGCGGGCATTTAACCATTGTGTTTCCCTTCTAAGGTGTCTGAGGTCTTTTCCTCTCTGCCTTTTCTCTGCCTTTTGTCCGTATTTAATGCGAGGAATCGCCGTTGTCCTACAACCTACGGTTTTGTGGTTCTTGTTTGTTTATTTAGCCTGATTTGTAAGAGTGGTTTGTTAAGTGGGTTGAAGGACGTTGCTAGTAATTTGCTTTGTTTTTTCTTTTGTTTTTTGTTCTGAGATTGTGTTAGTGTGAATTATAGTTTCCAGTTAAGTGTTTTTGGTTTATTCTTATTGTTGTTATTATTACTAGTATTGTTAGTATTTATGTTATTGTTTTTTTGCTGTTTATATTGACTTGATTCAGTTGTGATTTCATTCTAATCGTGATCCTTTTTATTTTGTGTGTGTGTGAGCAACTGTAAACTCTTTCTGCTAGATGCCAGGGGCTTCATGAATCCTCCTTTTCCTCAGCGTGCTGGTGGTGGTTTGAACACTGGGTGCCGTGTGCAGTGAGACGCACGGATTTTGTGTGAGTGATAAGAGTTTACTCTACAGTGTGTGGTTTGGTTCCTTGTTCTTTAGCCCTCAGCTGAAAAGCTTTTTGAGTGTAAGGTTTTATTGTATGTTCATTTTGTAGTGATTGACTTTTGAATGATTGTATTTCTCCTCTGCCTTTATAACATACATTTTATGGTCCGATGCCGTGAGGAGTTTTGCCTGGTACGCCCGGTTTACTCCTGTGTGCTTTTGATAATAAAGAACTCTTTTGTATGATTTGCATGTCTCTGTTCCTTACTAGTGCAACGAACTTGTGTGCCTTAAGATAAAGGGTATCAATCATTCTCTGATGTCAGAGTGGCGTAGTCGGTTTTTGTAAAGTTGCAGTTATTCTATTCTAAATAGCTAGGCCCTAGTGCCCCACGAATTACGAGCCCCCCTCGTTTTGCCACATTGTGGCGTAGTCGGCAGGGTCTTTGCACTGGTGTAGGACAGAGATGTGAATTATAGGGTTTGTTTTGTGATTTTTGTTTTATTCCCTTGTCTTTGGTTGTGTGGAAGGGTGTGTGTTTTTTTTTTTTTTTTTTGAGTTTTGTAGGAACAGGACAACGGCGACCCTGCACGGCTAGTAGTGCTCGGGCGGTGTAGCCGCTTTCTTCGATTTTGGCTTTTGCCCTTAAAAACTCTGGTATGGAGGAGGAATTGCAGGAGCTCCAGGCGTTGGTGGCCCAGCTGCGGACTGATAATGAGCAGTTGCGACAGGGGCCACCAGCTGTGCGGCCAGCTCATAGTGCTGATCCACCTGTTGATGCGACTCCTCCAGCAGTTAGTCCCTCATACCCTGATACCGGCCCACCCGAGCGATTTGTGTTTATTCCGAGGGCTCGTATGTGTAAGTGATTTAATTTTAGGATTGGCATTGATGTTAATGAATGGGTAGAGGAGGCACGTGCTTGTATGAGGGCACGCCATATGTCTACCGTTGACCAAGCCTTCTTTTTAATCGATCATTTAGAGGGTGAGGCGCGTGAAGAGCTTCGTTATCGTTCGGGGTCAGAGCGGCGACATCCTGACCAAATTATTGCGCGAATTGTACGGTTGTACGCGATCGTATGTAGCGTTACAAGAACTGTTCTTCTCTAGGCGGCAGCAGGAAGGGGAGACTCTTGTGGAATTCTCCCTGGCCCTGATGAGCCTATGGGAAAAAGTTAAAGAACAGGCGCCACATGAAATGTCTAATGCTGGTGCTTTGTTACGAGATCAGTTTGTGGAAAATGTTAGCGATAATACACTTAGACGTGAGTTAAAACAGTTAGTTCGACGTAGCCTTGATAGTACGTTGCTTGAAGTGCGTAGTGAGGCAATTCGTTGGGAGCGAGAGGGGAACCCCGGGGGTGCAAGGGGACGTAGCTATTCCGTTCCAACGGCACATTGTATACAATACGGGGTGCATGGACAGTCGCAGCCGGGCAGTAACCTTCCAGGAGGGTCATCTGAGTTGCGTGAATTAAAGGAGATGATGAAAATGCAACAACAACAATTAAATCAACTTACTCAAAGTTTAGCCCATATTCAGAGAACTCAACTGCTGGGGTGGAGTACAGCGATTTAGTCATATTATTTGCAGGCGGTGTAACCAACCGGGACATTTCGCAAGAGAGTGTGAGGGGGAGCGTAGAGCTTCCCGGTTTCAGTCTACCATGCCGGCAGGTCCACCCCGGGGAGGGGGACCGGCTCCAGCCAGCCAGCTGCCGGAAACTAATACCCACCGAGTGGTTGAGCCACTGCTCGGTTGGGGAAGGGAGGGGCTCAAGTAACCTGATTAGCCCAGATTCACTTGCTCGTCTGGTGTCGTCTTGTCCGCAGCTTGTTGTCCACATGGGAGGTGTTCCTGTGTCTTGTCTAGTGGACACTGGCTCTATGGTGACGACTGTCACAAAAAGTTGTTTTACTACTTATTTTAAGCCTTGGGGACCAGAACGTCTCCTTTCATGCCAGTGGTTGCAATGCGAGCAGCGAACGGTTTGTCGATTCCGTATATAGGGTACCTGGAGTTAGATATTGAACTTTGTGGTGGGGTTGCTCTTGGGGTGTGGGGTCTTGGTGGTCCGGGATCCTCCTGGTGGTTTGGCCGGCCGAGTCCCTGGGTTTTGGGGATGAATGTTTTGGGCCGCTGCTACCGGAGCTCTTTGGCCAGCATGGCTCCGCTCTCTTCGAGCTACCGGCTGTGTCACAGGCTCCTTCATTTATTACACAGGCACTGCAACACTGTCATCAGGCCGACATTAAGCCTGTCGTAACTGTTAGGGGTCAAGTCAGGGTACGAGGTCGCCATGTGAATCGTATTCCCGGGGGGACATTAAAGCTGGTAGCTGCTACCTGTTCAACCCAGTATTCCAGTGGGGCAGTCTTATTTGAACCACCAGAGGTAGGTCTCCCAGCAGGTTTGTTAGCATCCCCTGCCTTGGTGAGAGTGGTCCAAGGAACGGTATATATACCGGTAGTAAATGTCGGTACAACGGATATCGTTCTGTATCCACGAGTTACTATTGGTGCGTTAAGATGCGTGGATGTGGTGAGTTTGCCTTCTGAGGTTAGCGAAGTTCAGCCGGTGGCAGTGTCAGCAAGCGTACAGGCGGCTCGAGTTACTCCAGTGCGGGATCAGATTGATTCCCTTGATCTGTCTGTACTGCCAATGGCAGACCAGGTTAAAGTTCGGGCTTTGCTGTTAAACTATGAGTCTGTGTTTTCCACATATGAGGGGGACCTTGGGTGCACAGGCCTGATTTCTCACGACATACCCCTTGTAGACCATACTCCCATTAGGCAGCGACATCGGCGGATACCTCCGTCCGAGTACGAGGTAGTGAAAGCGCACATAAATCAGCTCCTTGAGGCACAAATAATTAGGGAGAGCAGTAGTCCCTATGCATCACCTATCGTGCTCGTGAGAAAGAAGGATGGTAGTCTGCGCTTGTGTGTAGACTACCGCCGTCTGAATGCGAGCACAAGGAAGGATGCTTTTCCATTACCTCGTATCGAGGAGACCTTGGACTCACTGACGGGTGCCCAATGGTTTTCTACCATGGACCTCGCCAGTGGGTACAACCAGGTACCTGTTACGGAGGGGGATAGACACAAAACGGCCTTCTGTACTCCATTTGGCTTGTTTGAATGGAACAGGATGCCCTTTGGGCTGTGTAACGCTCCTAGCACCTTCCAGCGTTTGATGCAAAGACTGTTTGGTGATCAACAGGGAGAGTCCCTCCTTTTGTACCTCGATGATATAGTTGTGTTTTCGGCCTCAGTAGATCAACATCTCTCTCGGATGGAGGTGGTCCTGAATCGCCTTCAGAGGGAGGGATTAAAAGCTAAATTGGGGAAATGTCATTTTTCCAGAGGAAGGGAAAGTATTTGGGTCATGTGGTCTCGTCTGAAGGGGTCGCTACAGACCCAAGTAAGGTTGAGGCAGTGACCCCAGTGGCGTTGTCCCACTACTGCTGGTGAGGTGCGTTCCTTCCTGGGATTTGCCAGCTACTACCGTCGGTTTGTGGAGGGGTTTGCAAAAGTAGCTGCCCCGTTACATGGGCTAGTAGCAAGGCTGACCAATCCAAAACGTCGGAGGTGTTCGGAGCAGGACTTTGTCGATGCCTGGTCTATACAGTGTCAACAGAGCTTTGAGGAGTTGAAGCAGCGACTGTCTGTGGCCCCGGTGCTGGCCTATGCCGATTTCTCCTTGCCTTTTGTCCTGGAGGGTTGATGCCAGCTATGGGGGGTTTGGGGGCAGTACTGTCCCAGGAGCAGGGAGGAAAGGTACGACGAGCATATGCTAGTCGTGGTCTTCGGCCCACTGAGCGCCGTATGGACAATTACAGCTCTATGAAACTGGAGTTTCTGGCCCTCAAGTGGGCCATGACGGAAAAATTTAGGGAGTACCTGTTGGGCCATAAATGTCTGGTTTTTACAGACAACAACCCTCTCAGTCATGTTCTTACAGCCAAACTGGGTGCCACCGAACAGCGTTGGGCTGCTCAGTTGGCTGCTTTCGATTTCGAGATTAGGTATAGGTCCGGTCTCTGTAATAGAAATGCGGATGCCTTGTCTAGACAGAATCCACTTACAAGGGAGGACATTCAAAGTCTAGTGCCGGGGCAGGCTATCCCCCGAAAGGATAGCTCAATTAGCCCATGGGGGACCGGTGGCCCAGGTGAGCCAGGTAACAGTGTTCCCAGGTCCACCCTTTGTAGATATGTGCTCAGGTCAGAGGGCCGATCTACATATTGCAGAACTGTTAAGGTTCTGGCGACGACAGGCACTCCCAACACCGGAGGAGCGCAAGCAGTTGCCAAAACCAGTGGTCACGATGCTTCGGCAGTGGGACCGATTGCTGGAGCGGGATGGTGTAATGTACCGTCTGGTGAGGCGCCCAGACGGTGGGGAAGAAACACTGCAGGTTTTATTGCCTATGGCTATGAAGGAGGAAGTTTTGACACAGTTACATCAGCAGCACGGACATCAGGATGTGGAACGGACGACTCAGCTGGTGCGACAACGGTGCTATTGGCCAGACATGTCTTCTGAGATTGCACGTTGGTGCCAATGTGAGAGGTGCCAGCATGCGAAGGGCCTTCCCTCGACACACAGTAGTTTCATGGGGCACTTGATGGCTTCCCGGCCGAATGAAGTTCTGGCCATCGATTTTACAGTTCTGGAGCCTTCCCAGTCTGGTATTGAGAACGTTATGGTAATGACTGATGTATTCTCTAAATATACGTGGGGTGTGGCTACCAGAGATCAGCGGGCAGAGACGGTGGCACAGGTTCTGGTATCTGAATGGTTTTGCCGACTCGGTGTTCCGAGTCGTATCCATTCAGATCAGGGTCGGAACTTTGAGGCCACCCTTATCCAACAGCTTTGCCGCTTTTATGGTGTTGAGAAGTCTCGCACTACTCCGTACCATCCGGCTGGTAACGGACAGTGCGAGCGGTTTAATAGGACCTTGCACGATTTGTTGCGTTCTCTGCCCGACTCTCAGAAGGGCGACTGGCCGCTCTGTCTTCCCCAGGTGTTTTTTTCATATAATAGTACCCCCCATCAGAGTACTGGAGAATCCCCGCACTTTTTGAGTGGCCAGGAACCTCGGCTCCCAGTGGATTTCCTGCTTGGGAGAGTCCAGGAGCCGGAGGCCGGCTGTGTGCAGAGGTGGGTATTAGAACATCAGAATAGGCTCAAAGTAGCTTTTGAGGCGGGGGTGCGAGAGCAGCTACGGACTGCGGCGGACCGCCGCAAGGCCCGCCATGATGGACAGGTCCGGGAGGAACCCTTACGGGAGGGTCAGTTGGTGCTCCTTCGAGCTTTTAAATGTGAGAGGTAGACATAAGATACACGATCTCTGGGGCCAATTAGTATATCAGATTGTAAGAGCAGGTGAGCAGGTATATTCTATTGCGCCAGTGGACAATCTGGGCAAAGTGAGACAAGTACATCGCTCTGCAATAAAGCCATGGGTTGGTAAAAAGTCCTTTGGTTGACCCCCTTAAGTGTAGTATGTTGGAGCCAATAGCCACCCACTGAGGAAGAAGAGGAGAATGGAGATTGGTTTGTAGTGGTGCCTGAGACCCCTCAGGAGGGGCAGAGGTCAGTACCACCAGTTGAGACCCCACCAGGAGTTGCCGGAGGGGACCAAACTTTTGCAGATGGTCTTCAAGAGGAGGCAGATTATACAGAGGTTATAGTACCCGCCCCAGGTAATGTGATGGTGGGAGTAGGGTCACCAGAGCTTACTCCTCTCGAGGAGGATACGGGGGTAAGGCGTACAAGGAGGTGATGGCAGGGTACCATTCAAATCCACATCACCTCCCTCGCACAATAGAAAGACCAAGGTATGAAGTGGGTACAGGCAATAGTCCGGTATCTAGTGCTGTGGTTGCCTGGTTTCGACCCTGGCATTAAAATCATAGATGTATAAAAAGTATTCATCGTCGGGCCGACGACGAAAATGTCGGGGGTAGATTGTGACCAGATGCTCTCCTCCCATGTTTGTATGAATACTAATTATTTAATTAGAGTTTGGCGCCTACAAATTTCCTTTTAGTTGGGGTGACGTGTCATTTCCGATTAGGCTAAAAATAGCGTATTTCCATTCTTGTTGAGACATACGTCACCTCCGATTGACTCGGGGGTTCCCATTTGCTTCCAACGTGCGGGTGATTTTGACTGCGGGTGTATGCCAGCTTTTGCGTGCTCCTGAAATGATTTCTTTCGGTAAGCTGTTATTGCAGTAAGTTGTGGGAACCAACTGTCTGGTCGGGATTCTGACGAGTGGGTATGGTTTTTTTTTAGTGTATTTCAGGCACATGTAAACCAACTTGTGCGATGCTGCAGGATCAAAACGAATCGACGAGCGATCTAGATGGGTTTGTTCCAAGGGATTGACATGGTTCTATCGGCGGGTGAGTCTTCTCCTGATTGGGTCGAGAACATTGGGCATTCAGGCGGGGCGTTTCAAAAACCATTGTGTTTCCCTTCTAAGGTGTCTGAGATCTTTTCCTCTCTGCCTTTTCCCTGCCTTTTGTCCGTATTTAATGCGAGGAATCGCCGTTGTCCTACAACCTACGGTTTTGTGGTTCTTGTTTGTTTTATTTAGCCTGATTTGTAAGAGTGGTTTGTTAAGTGGGTTGAAGGACGTTGCTAGTAATTTGCTTTGTTTTTTCTTTTGTTTTTTGTTTTGAGATTGTGTTAGTGTGAATTATAGGTTCCAGTTAAGTGTTTTTGGTTTATTCTTATTGTTGTTATTATTACTAGTATTGTTAGTATTTTTGTTATTGTTTTTTTGCTGTTTATATTGACTTGATTCAGTTGTGATTTCATTCTAATCGTGATCCTTTTTATTTTGTGTGTGTGTGAGCAACTGTAAACTCTTTCTGCTAGATGCCAGGGGCTTCATGAATCCTCCTTTTCCTCAGCGTGCTGGTGGTGGTTTGAACACTGGGTGCCGTGTGCAGTGAGACGCACGGATTTTGTGTGAGTGATAAGAGTTTACTCTACAGTGTGTGGTTTGGTTCCTTGTTCTTTAGCCCTCAGCTGAAAAGCTTTTGAGTTTAAGGTTTTATTGTATGTTCATTTTGTAGTGATTGACTTTTGAATGATTGTATTTCTCCTCTGCCTTTATAACATACATTTTATGGTCCGATGCCGTGAGGAGTTTTGCCTGGTACGCCGGTTTACTCCTGTGTGCTTTTGATAATAAAGAACTCTTTTGTATGATTTGCATGTCTCTGTTTCCTTACTAGTGCAACGAACTTGTGTGCCTTAAGATAAAGGGTATCAATCATTCTCTGTGATGTCAGAGTGGCGTAGTCGGTTTTTTTAAAGTTGCAGTTATTCTATTCTAAATAGCTAGGCCCTAGTGCCCCACGAATTACGAGCCCCCCCTCGTTTTGCCACATTGTGGCGTAGTCGGCAGGGTCTTTGCACTGGTGTAGGACAGAGATGTGAATTATAGGGTTTATTTTGTGATTTTTTGTTTTGTTCCCTTGTCTTTGTTGTGGAAGGGTTTTTTTTTTTTTTTTTTTTGAGTTTTGTAGGAACAGGACAACGGCGACCCTGCGACGGCTAGTAGTGCTCGGGCGGTGTAGCCGCTTTCTTCGATTTTGGCTTTTGCCCTTAAAAACTCTGGTATGGAGGAGGAATTGCAGGAGCTCCGGGCGTTGGTGGCCCAGCTGCGGACTGATAATGAGCAGTTGCGACAGCTCATTATCAGGCCAGCTCATAGTGCTGATCCACCTGTTGATGCGACTCCTCCAGCAGTTAGTCCCTCATTCCCTGATACCGGCCCACCCGAGCGATTTGTGTTTATTCCGAGGGATCGTAGGTGCCCAAAATTTAATGGCAGGACTGGCATTGATGTTAATGAATGGGTAGAGGAGGCACGTGCTTGTATGAGGGCACGCCGTATGTCTACCGTTGACCAAGCCTTCTTTTTAATCGATCATTTGGAGGGTGAGGCGCGTGAAGAGCTTCGTTATCGTTCGGGGTCAGAGCGGCGACATCCTGACCAAATTATTGCGCGAATTGTACGGTTGTACGCGATCGTATGTAGCGTTACAAGAACTGTTCTTCTCTAGGCGGCAGCAGGAAGGGGAGACTCTTGTGGAATTCTCCCTGGCCCTGATGAGCCTATGGGAAAAAGTTAAAGAACAGGCGCCACATGAAATGTCTAATGCTGGTGCTTTGTTACGAGATCAGTTTGTGGAAAATGTTAGCGATAATACACTTAGACGTGAGTTAAAACAACAGTTAGTTCGACGTAGCCTTGATAGTACGTTGCTTGAAGTGCGTAGTGAGGCAATTCGTTGGGAGCGAGAGGGGAACCCCGGGGGTGCAAGGGGACGTAGCTATTCCGTTCCAACGGCACATTGTATACAATACGGGGTGCATGGACAGTCGCAGCCGGGCAGTAACCTTCCAGGAGGGTCATCTGAGTTGCGTGAATTAAAGGAGATGATGAAAAATGCAACAACAACAATTAAATCAACTTACTCAAAGTTTAGCCCATATTCAGAGAACTCAACTGGGGGGTGGAGTACAGCGATTTAGTCATATTATTTGCAGGCGGTGTAACCAACCGGGACATTTCGCAAGAGAGTGTGAGGGGGAGCGTAGAGCTACCCGGTTTCAGTCTACCATGCCGGCAGGTCCACCCCGGGGAGGGGGACCGGCTCCAGCCAGCCAGCTGCCGGAAAACTAATACCCACCGAGTGGTTGAGCCACTGCTCGGTTGGGGAAGGGAGGGGCTCAAGTAACCTGATTAGCCCAGACTCACTTGCTCGTCTGGTGTCATCTTGTCCGCAGCTCGTTGTCCACATGGGAGGTGTTCCTGTGTCTTGTCTAGTGGACACTGGCTCTATGGTGACGACTGTCACAAAAAGTTGTTTTACTACTTATTTTAAGCCTTGGGGACCAGAACGTCTCCTTTCATGCCAGTGGTTGCAATTGCGAGCAGCGAACGGTTTGTCGATTCCGTATATAGGGTACCTGGAGTTAGATATTGAACTTTGTGGTCGGTTGCTCTTGGGGTGTGGGGTCTTGGTGGTCCGGGATCCTCCTGGTGGTTTGGCCGGCCGAGTCCCTGGGGTTTTGGGGATGAATGTTTTGGGCCGCTGCTACCGGGAGCTCTTTGGCCAGCATGGCTCCGCTCTCTTCGAGCTACCGGCTGTGTCACAGGCTCCTTCATTTATTACACAGGCACTGCAACACTGTCATCAGGCCGACATTAAGCCTGTCGTAACTGTTAGGGGTCAAGTCAGGGTACGAGGTCGCCATGTGAATCGTATTCCCGGGGGGACATTAAAGCTGGTAGCTGCTACCTGTTCAACCCAGTATTCCAGTGGGGCAGTCTTATTTGAACCACCAGAGGTAGGTCTCCCAGCAGGTTTGTTAGCATCCCCTGCCTTGGTGAGAGTGGTCCGAGGAACGGTTTATATACCGGTAGTAAATGTCGGTACAACGGATATCGTTCTGTATCCACGAATTACTATTGGTGCGTTAAGATGCGTGGATGTGGTGAGTTTGCCTTCTGAGGTTAGCGAGGTTCAGCCGGTGGCAGTGTCAGCAAGCGTACAGGCGGCTCGAGTTACTCCAGTGCGGGATCAGATTGATTCCCTTGATCTGTCTGTACTGCCAATGGCAGACCAGGGTTAAAGTTCGGGCTTTGCTGTTAAACTATGAGTCTGTGTTTTCCACATATGAGGGGGACCTTGGGTGCACAGGCCTCATTTCTCACGACATACCCCTTGTAGACCATACTCCCATTAGGCAGCGACATCGGCGGATACCTCCGTCCGAGTACGAGGTAGTGAAAGCGCACATAAATCAGCTCCTTGAGGCACAAATAATTAGGGAGAGCAGTAGTCCCTATGCATCACCTATCGTGCTCGTGAGAAAGAAGGATGGTAGTCTGCGCTTGTGTGTAGACTACCGCCGTCTGAATGCGAGCACAAGGAAGGATGCTTTTCCATTACCTCGTATCGAGGAGACCTTGGACTCACTGACGGGTGCCCAATGGTTTTCTACCATGGACCTCGCCAGTGGGTACAACCAGGTACCTGTTACGGAGGGGGATAGATACAAAACGGCCTTCTGTACTCCATTTGGCTTGTTTGAATGGAACAGGATGCCCTTTGGGCTGTGTAACGCTCCTAGCACCTTCCAGTGTTTGATGCAAAGACTGTTTGGTGATCAACAGGGAGAGTCCCTCCTTTTGTACCTCGATGATATAGTTGTGTTTTCGGCCTCAGTAGATCAACATCTCTCTCGGATGGAGGTGGTCCTGAATCGCCTTCAGAGGGAGGGATTAAAAGCTAAATTGGGGAAATGTTCATTTTTCCAGAGGAAGGTAAAGTATTTGGGTCATGTGGTCTCGTCTGAAGGGGTCGCTACAGACCCAAGTAAGGTTGAGGCAGTGACCCAGTGGCGTTGTCCCACTACTGCTGGTGAGGTGCGTTCCTTCCTGGGATTTGCCAGCTACTACCGTCGGTTTGTGGAGGGGTTTGCAAAAGTAGCTGCCCCGTTACATGGGCTAGTAGGAAGGCTGACCAATCCAAAACGTCGGAGGTGTTCGGAGCAGGAATTTGCCGATGCCTGGTCTATACAGTGTCAACAGAGCTTTGAGGAGTTGAAGCAGCGACTGTCTGTGGCCCCGGTGCTGGCCTATGCCGATTTCTCCTTGCCTTTTGTCCTGGAGGTTGATGCCAGCTATGGGGGTTTGGGGGCAGTACTGTCCCAGGAGCAGGGAGGAAAGGTACGACCGATAGCATATGCTAGTCGTGGTCTTCGGCCCACTGAGCGCCGTATGGACAATTATAGCTCTATGAAACTGGAGTTTCTGGCGCTCAAGTGGGCCATGACGGAAAAATTTAGGGAGTACCTGTTGGGCCATAAATGTCTGGTTTTTACAGACAACAACCCTCTCAGTCATGTTCTTACAGCCAAACTGGGTGCCACCGAACAGCGTTGGGCTGCTCAGTTGGCTGCTTTCGATTTCGAGATTAGGTATAGGTCCGGTCGCTGTAATAGAAATGCGGATGCCTTGTCTAGACAGAATCCACTTACAAGGGAGGACATTCAAAGTCTAGTGCCGGGGCAGGCTATCCCTGAAAGGATAGCTCAATTAGCCCATGGGGGACCGGTGGCCCAGGTGAGCCAGGTAACAGTGTTCCCAGGTCCACCCTTTGTAGATATGTGCTCAGGTCAGAGGGCCGATCTACATATTGCAGAACTGTTAAGGTTCTGGCGACGACAGGCACTCCCAACACCGGAGGAGCGCAAGCAGTTGCCAAAACCAGTGGTCACGATGCTTCGGCAGTGGGACCGATTGCTGGAGCGGGATGGTGTAATGTACCGTCTGGTGAGGCGCCCAGACGGTGGGGAAGAAACACTGCAGGTTTTATTGCCTATGGCTATGAAGGAGGAAGTTTTGACACAGTTACATCAGCAGCACGGACATCAGGGTGTGGAACGGATGACTCAGCTGGTGCGACAACGGTGCTATTGGCCAGACATGTCTTCTGAGATTGCACGTTGGTGCCAGCAATGTGAGAGGTGCCAGCATGCGAAGGGCCTTCCCTCGACACACAGTAGTTTCATGGGGCACTTGATGGCTTCCCGGCCGAATGAAGTTCTGGCCATCGATTTTACAGTTCTGGAGCCTTCCCAGTCTGGTATTAAGAACGGTATGGTAATGACTGATGTATTCTCTAAATATACGTGGGGTGTGGCTACCAGAGATCAGCGGGCAGAGACGGTGGCACAGGTTCTGGTATCTGAATGGTTTTGCCGACTCGGTGTTCCGAGTCGTATCCATTCAGATCAGGGTCGGAACTTTGAGGCCACCCTTATCCAACAGCTTTGCCGCTTTTATGGTGTTGAGAAGTCTCGCACTACTCCGTACCATCCGGCTGGTAACGGACAGTGCGAGCGGTTTAATAGGACCTTGCACGATTTGTTGCGTTCTCTGCCCGACTCTCAGAAGGGCGACTGGCCGCTCTGTCTTCCCCAGGTGTTATTTTCATATAATAGTACCCCCCATCAGAGTACTGGAGAATCCCCGCACTTTTTGATGTTTGGCCAGGAACCTCGGCTCCCAGTGGATTTCCTGCTTGGGAGAGTCCAGGAGCCGGAGGCCGGCTGTGTGCAGAGGTGGGTATTAGAACATCAGAATAGGCTCAAAGTAGCTTTTGAGGGGGTGCGAGAGCAGCTAAGGACTGCGGCGGACCGCCGCAAGGCCCGTCATGATGGACAGGTCCGGGAGGAACCCTTACGGGAGGGTCAGTTGGTGCTCCTTCGAGCTTTTAATGTGAGAGGTAGACATAAGATACACGATCTCTGGGGCCAATTAGTATATCAGATTGTAAGAGCAGGTGAGCAGGTATATTCTATTGTGCCAGTGGACAATCTGGGCAAAGTGAGACAAGTACATCGCTCTGCAATAAAGCCATGGGTTGGTAAAAGTCCTTTGGTTGACCCCCTTAAGTGTAGTATGTTGGAGCCAATAGCACCCACTGAGGAAGAAGAGGAGACTGGAGATTGGTTTGTAGTGGTGCCTGAGACCCCTCAGGAGGGGCAGAGGTCAGTACCACCAGTTGAGACCCCATCAGGAGTTGCCGGAGGGGACCAAACTTTTGCAGATGGTCTTCAAGAGGAGGCAGAGTATACAGAGGTTATAGTACCCGCCCCAGGTAATGTGATGGTGGGAGTAGGGTCACCAGAGCTTACTCCTCTCGAGGAGGATACGGGGGTAAGGTGTACAAGGAGGTTGATGGCAGGGTACCATTCAAATCCACATCACCTCCCTCGCACAATAGAAAGACCAAGGTATGAAGTGGGTACAGGCAATAGTCCGGTATCTAGTGCTGTGGTTGCCTGGTTTCGACCCTGGCATTAAAATCATAGATGTATAAAAAAGTATTCATCGTCGGGCCGACGACGAAAATGTCGGGGGTAGATTGTGACCAGATGCTCTCCTCCCATGTTTGTATGAATACTAATTATTTAATTAGAGTTTGCCGCCTACAAATTTCCTTTTAGTTGGGGTGACGTGTCATTTCCGATTAGGCTATAAATAGCGTATTTCCATTCTTGTTGAGACATACGTCACCTCCGATTGACTCGGGGGTTCCCATTTGCTTCCAACGTGCGGGTGATTTTGACTGCGGCTGTATGCCAGCTTTTGCGTGCTCCTGAAATTATTTCTTTCGGTAAGCTGTTATTGCAGTAAGTTGTGGGAACCAACTGTCTGGTCGGGATTCTGACGAGTGGGTATGGGTTTTTTTTAGTGTATTTCAGGCACATGTAAACCAACTTGTGCGATGCTGCAGGATCAAAACGAATCGACGAGCGATCTAGAGTGGTTTGTTCCAAGGGATTGACATGGTTCTATCGGCGGGTGAGTCTTCTCCTGATTGGGTCGAGAACATTGGGCATTCAGGCGGGCGTTTAACCATTGTGTTTCCCTTCTAAGGTGTCTGAGATCTTTTCCTCTCTGCCTTTTCCCTGCCTTTTGTCCGTATTTAATGCGAGGAATCGCCGTTGTCCTACAACCTACGGTTTTGTGGTTCTTGTTTGTTTTATTTAGCCTGATTTGTAAGAGTGGTTTGTTAAGTGGGTTGAAGGACGTTGCTAGTAATTTGCTTTGTTTTTCTTTTGTTTTTTGTTTTGAGATTGTGTTAGTGTGAATTATAGTTTCCAGTTAAGTGTTTTTGGTTTATTCTTATTGTTGTTATTATTACTAGTATTGTTAGTATTTTTGTTATTGTTTTTTTTGCTGTTTATATTGACTTGATTCAGTTGTGATTTCATTCTAATCATGATCCTTTTTTTTATTTTGTGTGTGTGTGAGCAACTGTAAACTCTTTCTGCTAGATGCCAGGGGCTTCATGAATCCTCCTTTTCCTCAGCGTGCTGGTGGTGGTTTGAACACTGGGTGCTGTGTGCAGTGAGACGCACGAATTTTGTGTGAGTGATAAGAGTTTACTCTACAGTGTGTGGTTTGGTTCCTTGTTCTTTAGCCCTCAGCTGAAAAGCTTTTTGAGTGTAAGGTTTTATTGTATGTTCATTTTGTAGTGATTGACTTTTGAATGATTGTATTTCTCCTCTGCCTTTATAACATACATTTTATGGTCAGATGCCGTGAGGAGTTTTGCCTGGTACGCCCGGTTTACTCCTGTGTGCTTTTGATAATAAAGAACTCTTTTGTATGATTTGCATGTCTCTGTTCCTTACTAGTGCAACGAACTTGTGTGCCTTAAGATAAAGGGTATCAATCATTCTCTGTGATGTCAGAGTGGCGTAGTCGGTTTTCTTAAAGTTGCAGTTATTCTATTCTAAATAGCTAGGCCCTAGTGCCCCACTAATTACGAGCCCCCCTCGTTCTGCCACAAATATATCAAAATAAGTGTACTTATTTAAAACACAAAATCATAATTATATAAAATGTATGTTTAAGTAATACTTAGTGTAATCAGACATTATCATAAAGTGCATTTTTATAATGTGCACTTAAGTATGTTAAGACCTATTGTCATTAAAGTGTACTCTCTTTAAGTGGCCTTTAATTTAAATTATATTATATTATCTGCAAGTGCACTTTTTAAAAAAATATACTTTTAAGATTCAAAGTACACAAAAGTACACTTTGAATGCAATTAAGCACACTTCTTTTTCACAAGGGTATATTAGTCATATCAAAGGATTGATGGTCATATTAGATGGGTTTTTGTCACAAAACATGAATATTATTTATTACAAAACTCTGCTTACATTTTCTTTGTAATAACACAAGCCCAATATATTTTTTAATTATGTACTAAAAAACAACAACAAAAACATTGTGTTCTATGTGTTGTGCAGGTGAACTTCATATTTTACTTGCAACCTAAGACATTTTGATCGAATTATTGGAGTAGTACAGTCAGTCAAACTGTAAACAACTGTAAATGAGCTTCCTTATGCATTCGAAATTGGGCCTATTAGAATAAAACAAATTGAAAGTATTTTCCTCATAAATGTCAAAAATGGACACACATTACTTGTAGCAACATTTTTATTTCCTTATTATGTGATGAAATAAAGATGTGTAATAATGTCAAAAATTAAAAAGCTGCGTCCTTTAAGTATCTTTAAAGTCCATGTAAAGCGATATTGAATATGTGTGTTATCAAAATCTTGAAAAAATAAGTGGTATTCTATGGTCTCAAACGCTGGCGCTGAAACAATACCCACGGGAAAGCTGCCATCTTTCTCACTCTCAAATGTCAAATATTGCTACAACCTGAATGGATGCTCCCTCAAGCTTAATTGGCTGTAATACCTAACGATAATAACAGTAACTTGCTATTGAGCGGCGAACCTCTGACGCCAAGGAGCTCTATTATGGACAGGAGCCGTGCTCAGTGGCTCGATTTTGTCATCGAGTCATGATTTTAGCCATGCTCAAAAAATCCTGACCACGAAAATGGTGAAAATCTGTTTAACAGTCTTACTCCACAATTAAGTACTACATAGTTCACAGCCTTTGCAACGTTTCAGCAGTGCATTTCTAACATTTACAATGTGTTTGAAAACAATTCTCAGAATTGACTTTACACTGACTTTAAGCTGTCTTTTACAGTATGTTGAACGTAGTTGGTGTTTATGAAGTAGGTTTGTCTGTAAGTGACAAATAGATTTAAACCATTTGCTTTGTACACCACAAGGGTACTGTATTGTACATTTGCAGTCTGAATAACATGGCCCATATTTATAATTCTCTCCTCCAATATAGCAATATAATTGAACAAAGGAGGAGGAAATGAATTCCACCACAACAGGAGCTTCCAGCAACTCCACAACTGCTTTCATCTCGCTCTGTGTGCAAATTCCTTTACTCAGCATTAACATCTTGCTTGGTTTTCCAACACACTCATATGTATTATGGCTCATCATCACAGGAAATGGATTTGCAACAGAATTCTTCAACCTCAATCACTCTTTTTGTGAGATTGGTATCTGTGTGGATTTTTTAATCTTTTTACTGTCAAGTTATATTTCAAGCCTCTTACCATTAGCACTGTTTTTCCAAGGACTTTCCATCACTGGCCGTCCATTGTTTCAGTGTCTGATCTGTGTTGAGCGTTACCTGGCAGTGGTTCATCCTGTAACCTTTCTGAAGTACAAACCTCTCAGATATAGAGTGATCTGCTGCACTGCTGCCTGGTTATTCACTCTTAGCTCCTGTTTGGCCTGCCTGATCATAATATTGTTATCTAGCATTGTTGTGCATGCATGGTTCTTCTCGATACAGTTTCTGCTCTATCTCCCCATTCAGTTCTTTTGTCTTGTGGCTGTTCTCAGAGCTTTGAAGCAGTCAGGACCAGGAGAGAGAAAGAGAGAAAAAGAGGACGAAAACCAAATGAAGAGAAGAGCGTTTAATGTAATTCTAATAACTACTGTGTCTATGGCTATCACATACATGCCAGCCACTATCTCTGGAATCTATACCTTTCTGACACAGCAGTATAATGTAATATTTTGGATTCCCTCTATGCTTTCTTATGTACTAGCTGGTTTTGTTCAGCCTGTTCTCTATCTGCACCGGGCTGGAAAACTCTCCTGCCTCTGTTCATAAAACATTTAGCAAATTTAACTACACCTAGTTTTATTTTTTGATAAGATTTATTAATGAATGGGAAATTGCTGCTTATTCTGGTCTTTACACTGCCAAATCAATGTGTCAAACTCGCAAATCCAGTGATTGTTCCTCAAAAGTATTCATTTAATCAACTTGGTACCTTTTAAACACAACTGGATTTCCCATAAGTCTATAAAAAATGTGGGTAACACTATATTTTAAGGTGTCCTTGTTACGTTACATGTACTTACTATAGTATTAGCACAAAATTATGCATAATTACATGCAATAACCCTAAACCAAACCCTATAGTAAGTACATGTTATTTATTCACACTACTCTGTACTTAAAGGGATACTCCACACCAAAATGAAAATTTTGTCATTAATCACTTTCCCCCATGTCATTCTAAACCCATAAAAGCTTAGTTCATCATCAGAACACAATTTAAGATGAAACCCAGGAGGCTTGGAACTGTCCCATTGACTGCCTAGTAAATTACACTGTCAAGGTCCAGAAAAGTATGAAAGACATTGTCAGAATACTCCATCTGCCATCAGTGGTTCAATCTGTTTCAAAAGTTATGAAGCAAAGAGAATACTTTTTCTGTCGGCCGTGATACGTTTTCTACATGTATTTACACTTTGATTTGAACAAAAACAGCATATCCTTGTGGCACGGCAGACACAGAATAGTGTACGTAGTTTGCGTCCAGCAGATATTCTCCAAAATGGCGCTGCGGTGATGTGGAGAGACACAGAGGAAGTCAAATTATTAAATAAAGTCGATGTTTTCATTTTCTTTGCATACAAGAAGTATTCTCGTCGCTTCATAACATTCAGATTGAACCACTGATGGCAGATGGAGTATTCGATGATTTATTTCATACTTTCTGGGCCTTGACAGTGTAATTTATTTGGCAGTCAATTGGACAGTCACAAGCCTCTCGGTTTTCATCTAAAATATCTTAAAATATCTTAAACAAACAAGCTTTTACAGGTTTGGAATGACATGGGGGTAAGTGATTAATGACATTTTTGTTTTGGGGTGGAGTATCCCTTTAAATGTATAATTACACTTTAACAAGGACACCTTAGAATAAAGTGTAACCAAAACATGTACTTGCAGCCAAACTATGAGATTTCAACTGCAACTCTTGACAGTTTTGTGTTAAAACACTCAGTCAACAGCAGTCAATCCATGTGTGCATGATGGAATCTTTCATTGTCCTATTTGTTTTAAATTTGTTTTGAGTGTGTTTGTCTGCTGTTATAAATCAATAAATCACTTACCCAGTGTAATTTTGTCTCCCATTCTTTCTGTCTAATATCTAAATGTTTGCATATCAGGTGTTTAATGATTGGCATTAGAGATTAACTATTCTATTTAATCAAAAATTAATCGCACATCAAATTTGGCAGAGAAATGACTCCCAAAATATAATTTAAAGTCATTTTTGTGTAAAGCATCAAATTCAGCAAGAAATATTTTGTTTGATTCAACATAAAATTTATTACGCATACTCTTTTGGACCATAAGGGAGAGTAAATAGTAAATGATGACAAAGTTTTCATTTTTGGGTGGGTTAACTTTCATAATTTTTATTATTTCTATGGAAATATTTGATTATTTTGTTAATGAAATTATAGTCTAAATAATAAACTAAAACTGCCAGTAGGTGGTGGTGAATTTCTTAATCATTAAGTCATCAAGTTATTTATTCATTCAATTTGTTCAAATGGCTGATTCGTTCAGGAGGGAAGTAAATTAAATTAAATATACTTATTTTTTATTATTATTATTTTTTTGTTGTTGTAGATTTTCAATTTTTGACAATAAACATGCCAAAAAGAAACACAACAAATAACATCTACCAATCCCTCCCACCCCACCCTGCGGTCTCTTTTTAATGGGGTACAAAATGAACAGATAAGTCTACAGAAAAACAGTCACAGGAATGGTAAAAACATTTATAAAAAACAATAAAAAATAAGAATTAAAAATAAAGAAATGGGATAATTTGTTAAAGTGTTCAAACTGAGTCCTGAACATTGCTTTGTGAAATATACTTGGAGACCTTGTCAGCAGCTGTTGTCCATATTTTTAGTGTTGAGATTTGAGCCAAGTTCACCCGCGCTGTGGATTTTTCTATCATTATAATGTCCCGAAGTTGAAACAACCACTTGAATATATCCAAGGTATGTGGTGGGAGCCAGTGTTGAGCTATGAGTTTTTTTGCAGACGTTAAACCTGCCAGGTAGACAGTTTTTTGTAGCTTAGAGAAGTCAAACTGAGAGTCATCATTCAGTAATAATACAGAGGGTGTCACTGGAATCGGATATTCAATGATTTTCGATAAGATACCACATACTTCAGTCCAAAAATGTTTAACTTTTTCACATTCCCATATCATATGGAAAAAGGAACCAAGTTGTTGGTCAGGACATTTATCACAAAAAGGACTGAAGGAGGAGTCAATACGATGCCTTTTGAGTGGGGTCCAATAAGTTCTGTGACAGAAGTTATAGTGAATCAGTTGGTGATTAGGATTCCTAGATGAAGTAAAAATGTCATACTCTTCCCCAGTCGGTGACATCCTCCTGTTGTTCACAATCTTTTTCCCATCCACGCTTTATAGTTGGCTTAGAATAAGCCTCTAAGGCCTTCCCTTACATCCATTAAGTAAAGTGACTAGAAGACGACGATTCAAACCAAGCAATGATTGGATGTATAGGAAGTGTTTCCCACCAGGGCACCCCATAGGCCTTCATGGCCGACCTTAGGCGCAGATATAAAAACAAAGAAGAGGGTTCTGGTCCATACCTCTCACACAGTTCTTGAAAGCTTAACAAGCGTTTACGACCAGCAATATCTTTCAATGTATAAATGCCTTCTGCATCCAGTCTCTAGAGAAAAATGGTATACCTCCCGAACGGATATTATTATTATACCAAATAGGTGTATGGGTGTGCCAAATATGCAAAAAATGTATAAATTTTTCCATAAGTTTGAAATTGACTACTGTGTAGGCCATGGTTGAACCAAAAGCTTGCAAATATTGCTTGTTGTTTAGCCCAGAAAACAGTATATCTTGTAACCTGTATTTGCCAGCTAAGCTCTCCTCTATCTCTCTCCAAGGAACCCTAGAGAGCGGGTCTAGCCAATCCTTAATGAATTTGATTTGAGAGGACCTATGATACAATTTGAAATTCGGAAGCGCTAATCCTCCATTATGTTTTCAAATTTCAATCTGGGTTGCTTGCCATTCCAGATAAATTTACGAATTTTAGAATTGAGTTTATGCCAAAACATTTTAGGTGCAGGTAATGGAATCATGGAGCTAAGAAAATTGATTCGTGGCAAAAAATTCATTTTAACACTCGCTATTCTGGCATGTAATGATAATGGCAACAAGGTCCATTTTTGGAGATCTTGTTCAACCTTAGTTAGAATTTGTAGATAATTGGCATCAGGTATGCCATGGAGGGAAGAGTGAACAACAATGCCTAAGTAACTTAGTGGAGATTGTATGGAGATGTTACAAGGTAGTCTAACTTTCTTAGTCATGCTATTAAGTGGAAGCAAAGAGAATTTATCCCAATTAATTTTGTACCCAGAGAGCCCACTGAACTTTTCAAATACCTTCAGTATTTGGGGAAATGAAACTTGAAGATCCAAGCTAAACAGTAAAATATCATCTGCATAGAGTGATATATGTTGCTTATGGGAGTTAACTGAGATTGAACAGACATTTTCCTGTCTTATCAGTTGGGCTAGGGGCTTGAGTGACATTGCAAATAGCATAGGGGATAATTTGCAACCTTGTCTTGTGCCTCGTTGTAAATTAAAGGGTAAAGAATGTACTTCATTAGTCATAACAGAGGCCATGGGGTTTCTATATAAAACTCTTATCATGTTTATGAAGCCTTTGCCCAGACCAAACACCTCCAAAACAGACCAGAGGTAGTCCCACTCCAGCCTGTCAAACGCCTTCTCTGCATCCAATGAAAGCACCGCAGCTGGAGTGGGACAACCCTGGGATTCATGAATCTCTCCGACTATGCAATAGTCTCCGAATGTTGTCCGCCGCTAATCTATTGGGCATGAAGCCAGACTGGTCAGGATGGACTAAAAAATTCACATATTGCTGTAGTCGCAAGGCGAGAATTCTGGCATACACTTTTATATCAGTTTTTAGCAAACTAATGGGTCTGTAGTTTGCACAATCCGTATGATCTTTACCTTTCTTGGGTATCAGCGATATAAGTGCCGTATTCATCTGCAGATGAAAGGCGCCCACCTCTACTGCCGCGTGGATGGCAGTCAGGAAGACAGGTCCGAGAAGATCAAAATATTTAAGAAATAATTCTGCAGGGATCCCGTCTAAGCCTGGCGCCCTGCCTTTCTTAGCACCTCGTAATGCCCCTTTAAGTTCCTCCAAAGTAACTGGCTGTCCTAAAGATTCAGCTTCCTCATGACTTAGTCGAGGTAGAGACTGCAAAAGGCAGCACAACTTGAACTTGAGGGATTAAGTTCAGATGTATAGAGTTTGGAAAAGAAATCGGAAAACGAGGAATTAATTTCTTTGCTATTCCCAACCAATCCTATAGAAGGGTGCTTAATTTTTTCAATGTAGGCTTTTGCCTGATTTTGCTTCAGTCTTAAGGCTAAAAGTTTGCTCTGTCTGGAACCACAAAAGTAACAGGACTGTCTGGTTCTGTGAATCACAAATTCTGCTTTCCTTCTCTTTTGATCGTTGAATTACGCTTTAATTGTGTGAAGCGTCTTATAATTTGAATTAGAGAAAGAAGATTTTAGTGACAAATCGAGTTTTTGACATTCTTTTTCTAAATGGTCAATTCTCTGATTATGTGCCTTTTTTACGTTAGTAGCAAAGGCTATAGAAAAATCTTTGATAAAACCTTTCGTAGCTTTTCCTTTTCGTAGACAAAAATAGGGTCTTCAACCGAACCAACATTAAATGAAAGAAATTCGGACAGACCAGCTTTGAAGTCTTCATCGAACTTATTGTTCTGTAAAAGAGAGATATTGAAACACCACCGCGGAGATCTTTCAACAAATGGAGCACATTCAAATTCTACCATTAAAGAATTATGATCTGCAAGAATTGCTGGTAGTATAATTGTCTGGTCAAAAGAGTTCAAACGTTCCTTGGAGCATAGTAGATAATCTATTCTAGAAAAAGAGAGATATCGTGCCGAAAAAAAAAGGTATAATTTCTATTCGAGGGGTTCCCCGATCTCCAAACGTCAACCAAATTCAGCGTTTTTACGAAGTCATTTAGTCCAGCCGAGGAATTAAGCTGAACTTGACTACAGAAAGAAGATCTGTCCAATACAGGGTCAATCACCGCATTCATATCCCCTCTGATAATCAGAGAATAGTCTATTAATGAAAGTAAATGATTAGTTACGTGTGGGAAAAAATTTGTCTCAAATATTGTAGGAGCATAGATTGATACAAAAGCTTTTCCTCCCCTTAATGTTTGTACAAAAATATGCAAGCCTGCCAGATTGATCCTGACTTTGTCTGTCAATCTTGAGATTACAGTTAGGTGCAATCAAAATAACTGTACGTTTAGTTTTAGTGTTATCAGTAGAAAAGGCTACAACTTTATAAAATTTATTCTGTAATCTCTGAACATCTGCTCTCTTTAGATGAGTTTCCTGAATTAGAGTGATATCAATCGCTTTCCTGCGCAAGTAGATCAAGAACTTAGCTCACTTATTTGGACTGTTAAGACCTCTAATATTAAGTGATATAATTTTAAATTTATCCATAATCTAATGAAACAAAGGTACGAATTTTAATACGATTTGCAAAACCAAAATGTATCTGTTTAACCTGTGACAAAACTAAAACATTGTAAGAGGTAAATAGAAGTAACATGAACAGAAAAAAAAACCCATTAGAGACCGCAAATTTCCCCATCATTATAAGGGCCCGTGACAACATCCACCGTCGTTCAACAGAACGTCAAACACTCTCTTCCATTGAAACATGAAGTATGTAGTATATAACAAACAAAGTATACATAGTATAAACAGTAGTGACAGCCGTATATTATATGAATAAAATAAATAAAACAAAATACAAATGTTTGACCGATTTAGAGAGGAAAAAAACAAACAAAAGTAAACAGGACTCCTGAGTCGTTAACATTGCTAGCACTTTACATTATCGGCATAATCACTTCTATCACGGTTGACTCATTTTACTCATCCATAGACTCTGGAGGTGGCTCTGGACCATAAAAGGACAATTTATGTCTGGCGCCTGATCCAGGAGTATTACGAGCTTCCACTAAGAAATCCTCCGCTTTTTTGACTGAATCAAAGGAGTGTTGATTACAACAAAAGCTGACACGAAGAGTGGCGGGGTATATGAGGAAGTTTGGAATTCCCAGGGTGTGCAATTCCTTTTGAATGCTTCCGAAGGCCTGTCGTCTACGGGAGGTAAACCCACTGTAGTCTGCGAAAAAAACGCAGTATGGACTCTTGAGACTCTTGCGTCTCCCCTTGAATCTTGTCTACCTTCGAACCCAAGTCTCGTACTGTGTTGGTTTGGGATTGCACTTCTTGGCGGAGCTCAATGAAAGAGGATTTCACGTCCTCCATAGCCATCCGAATTGCATTTTGAATCGTAGTTTCAAGCGCTACTTGTTGTTTTGAAAGCGCCTCTGCAATGGCGTCTGTCAGATTAGCCTCAGTGCTCGCTAGCTTCATCTTTTTCTTCCCGGAGGGAGTTGTGGACGGCGAGGAGTCCTGTTTTTTGTTTCCGTACATTATACTGACACTATGCAGAGTAAAAAAAAAATTATAATAAAAGCTGGCTGTCAATTCTATATATTGTTATTTAGGAGAAGGAAGGAGGTTTGGATGGAGCATCAGAGTCCTTCGACAATCGCGCACATGGGTCACGTGACCTCCCCATGAAATATACTTTATTGACCAGATTGCTGGTACTGCTTTGGAGTCAATAGACCATTGGAATATAGCGCACCAGACCGGAGACAGTTCCTCTGCACAAACTCTTAATAAATAAGAGGAAATACCATCAGGGCCAGCGGATTTCATTGGATTTATCTGTTTAGATAGTGACTGAACATAATTAATGTCTATTATCAACCTGTTATCCCCTTGATCAGAAGTACCGTATTGACCCGAATATGAGACAATGTTTTTTTTTTTGGAAATATATCAGAAAAAATGTCATCTTATATTCGGGGTCTAGATTTTGACATGTCAATAATATACCCACAACAATAGATGGCACCAAATATGCATAAAACAATTCCCAGCAAACAGGGGACGTCCCCCGGACGTTCCGAACGTCCGTTTAGGTCCGCATTATGTCCGCTTTTAACGTTCGCGGACGGACGTTCGGAGGACGTCCGGATTTGGTCCGCTGTGTAACGTTCCTTGGCGGACGTTTTCAGGACGTCCACTTATGCCCGCATTTGGTCCTCTTTTTGACGTTTGCTGGTGGATGTTTTGAGGACGTCCCATTTTGGTCCGTTTTGTAACGTTCGCTGACGGACTTTCTGAGGACGTCCGTATTTGGTCCTCTTTTTGACATTTGCTGGCGGACGTTCGGAGGACATTCGTCCAAGACAGTTTGCAAACGTCCCTGTTTTGTCCCTCATCTGCCATTTCCATTACAATACTTGAAAAATCCAGTCCTTTATCCTTTATCATCAAACCTGATCAGCGTTGGGCAGTAACTAGTTACATGTAACTAAATTACGTAATTTAATTGCAAAATAAATGTAACTGTAATCTGTTACAGTTACTGAGAGAAAAAAGTGTAATTAAATTACAGTTACTTAGGAAAATGTTAATGATTAGAAAGGGAGTTCCCAGCAAACATTTGACGTCAGAGAGACATTCAGATCATGTCTGTATAACGTTGGTTAGTTCAGAACCACTTTTGGAAGTCTTCAGGTCGTGCAAAACTGGTCCAGTGTCTGAACGTCTGACTGAGACCCTATTTGTACGTCCGTGGATGTGCAAAACTGGTCCAGTATCTGTACGTCTGACCGAGACCCTATTTGTACATCCGTGGATGTGCAAAACTGGTCCAGTATCTGTACGTCTGACCGAGACCCTATTTGTACATCTGTTGACGTGCAAAACTGGTCCAGTGTCTGTACGTCTGAGCGAGACCCTATTTGTACGTTCCTTGCCGCTGTCGCCTCTGGCTTGCTTAGTTGGGGACACTTCATTTACAGCGATATCGTTGACCTGATTGCAAAATATTGCAGATACTATTTAAACTGAACTGAGCTGCATGATGACATCACTGAATTCAATGATGAACTGGCTTTAACTGTCATTTTGAATTATTGACACACTGTTTTCCTAATTAATGATGTTCAGTTGCGTTGACGCAATCTTTTTTGTTTAAAGCGCTATATAAATAAAGGTGACTTGACTTGACTTGTTACTTTTTAATAAAGTAGTTTAAAATTATGGCAAATTCATAATGAAATTCAAACAATACATATGGTTTTGGCACTCTTTAATGTGGCATTGGTGATTGCTTTAGCACCTCAGTTAAAGCGGCAAGTGAACCCATTCTATGTTTCTCTTTACATGGATTTTTAATGAACATGAATTAACATCTAAAGGTCTGTAAGGATCCACCCGCCAGCCCAAAAAGCGGAATCCAGCGGCCTGGTCGAAGGTTTTATGCGTATTCGGTCTTTTATTTGCGCTTCTGAATTCATCAGGATTTAGTTTGAATTTTAGTCTAGCTCCGTGTTTAATCTGACTCCAATTTCACATGATCATTAAATTTAGGCAATATTTCTATCAAAAGCTGATCACAGATATCGATTGTTTATTAATTTAGATATTTGAGTATTCTGAAAATCCCATACTTTAAATTATTCGTTCATTGCAGACCCGGTATTGCTTTAGAAGTAACATTTCGGCCGACTGAATGCTCTTCCCGGACACAAACTCGTCAGTCTGATCTTAAACATTGGATGCAGGGTAAATATCTACCTTTAAGTCGGTCGTGCCCTGCTTACTCGTACAAAAAGCATAGTTTTTATATATTTACGAAAACTGCAACTTATTTAAGACAGTGATAGTCAGAAATCGAAATGGACTCAAGTGATGTGCCCCATGCTCCATCTATTAAACCTTTCGTATGAACAATCCTGAACACAGATTTGAGGTAATACCTTCGCTTTAATCTACTAGTAATAATGAATTAAGAATAATGCAGAATAAATCAAATATAACAATTTATTATCAGTCAGGTAAAATTGTATCATGCCAATTACATAATGAAAACAATCAGAAGCCAATTTAGAAAGGATAGTGTAAACGTAAATCACATTGTAGTTGTGTTGCAACTTTGCTCCTGCACAAAGACACTGTAGCCATATTGGGAACGGCCAAGTGATCCATGCAGGAGGCACACAAATTTAACAGTCACACATGTAACAGTTATCCTAATTTAAGACACATGGTCTAAAATGCATAGCAAAGCACTAGAGAATAAACTTAACTAGCCAATGTGTACATGTAGTAGCACAAACAACTATACAGTGTGCTCTGTAGGCACAATGTGTTTAACACAATTACATAATAGTATACCTGACTTCAGGAAGATACATAGTATAGAGCATATGAAATACACTCCACACTACAGGCTTTCTGGCTACAGAATCGCCCAGTAGTGTTTTGTCACTTCCCTTACATACTCAGACCAGATAACAAAGAAATCTTCAAATCAGTTGTAAAAACATAAAAGACCTTTTGGTTGTTTAGGTTCCCGTGATCACATAAGGGTCACACCTGGCTGGAGATAAACATTCTCAAAGACCCCTAAATGGGGACACACCACCTTCTCAGTAGAACACAATTCTACAAAAGTTTTCAATCTTTCTTATAATACAAGTGACTACTGTGAAATTGAGACCATTTTACCAATCGCACAAAGACCTTTAAAATGATACCAAACATGAAAAGTTTATGATCATGAATCCTGAAGATATAGTAAATGTTTTATGTGAGCGTAAGAACTTTTAGTTGCCTGGACCATGTGCCTTGGGGGGAAGGATGGGTGAAGGTACCACAGAACAAATGGTCTTTCTTCCAGATCTTTCTATCTGTTTGTTGGCTCCACGAGGAGATCAAAGCCCATTGTTTTGGTGCATCTGCATTTGCATTGCGAGAGTTCCTTAAAGTCTGGCTTCACAAAGAATTCATTTCATAAGGAAATAATTTCACTCCTTACAGTCTGATATTTTATAAGAGAGTCTACAATACTTACTGAAATGTCTTGTGTAAAAGCTCATTCAGTGTTTCAAACTGTGGAAAACGTGTAAAGCTTGTAAACATTGCAACGTAATAATACATTGACCTCAGAATAACCATTCGTGTCCATAAGCTCATCAGTCAGCTAGAAAAACAACTATAAAGAGGAGCATCTTGCTATATTTATGGGCTATTGCTTGTAGTCTACATGATTCCACTCCTCGTATAAAATGGCATTTTACTAAGGGTGACCAAACTTGCCATTTTCCCAGGACACGTCCTGGCCAGGATTTCTATATTGCCTAAAATATCCAGGTTTTGGCTTTGTTGGCGCTGTGCAGACCAGTTGTTGTATGACAAAGTACTTTGAAGTCATAAACTGGTCGGTATGCTCAGTGCTGCTTCAAGTCCAACACTAATATATACACGTATTTGCATCGCTTTAACCATTCTCTGTAGATCCCACCTTCTCACGCACCATGATTGATCGATTACGTACAATGTCTGCATGTTATTGGTCAAACGATCATTACCTTCATTAAGTATGAAAACAGAAAACCAAAGCAAAAACCTGGATATTTTAGGCATTATAGAAATGCTGGCCAGGACGTGACCTGGGAAAATGGCACGTTTGGTCACCCTAAGTTTACTAATTAAGAAAAACTGATTGAAAGTGTGGTCTCTTGAAGTGTCTTGGAGACACAGTTCTTCTGGATTGAGTCTGTCTCAGTTTGTTCTGTTTCTTCATGTCACTCCAGACAGACTGATGATGATCAGATCACATCTCTGTGTGCAGCACAAACACCTCACTGCATTTTTACAGTTAATGGCAAAATGAATGTTTGTAAATGAAAACTGATATTTCCTAGACACACTACGGCAAAAGATAGAAATAACAGACTTAAAACCATTTTTCAGTGACTGGAAATACTAGTGTTCTAATAATTTTGGCCATCACTGAATATTTTACAGATTGTATATAACACACAAAAGAGTGATGATCATGTCAACACATAAGTATTGAAATTCTACACTGATAAAAAAAAAAAAAAAAAATCTGTATCGGATTGGATCAGTTCTGAAAATATTGTCTCGTTGCATCAACCATGTGGTTTGCGAATTCAGTTAAATCTCGAAGCATTTTTCTGTATGACTTCTGTTTTTCCATGAACCTGCATTTAACTATAAATTAACTCAGTGTTTAATTTTTCAGACTCTGGACATTTAAACATAAACCGAGCCAGCCAGTTGATGGGTGCTGGGTCTAGTCATCAGTCCAGCCACAGTGATGTATCCCAGCAGAGTGGTGGGTCCCAGCACAGCAAACGGTACTGAAACAGGAAGCAGTCCAGGTATTGCGACCGGTCCAGGGACAGCAACCAGATGGGACAAGGCAAGCACTCAGAAACAGCGATTTGTCCAAGGACAGTATTCTTTCAAACCTTTATGCGGTTCACAGAGTCAAGAAAGTAAATGTTCTAAAGTAGTGGCAATGTTATGAGATATTTCGAGCATATTTTCAACAACTGTTTAATGTTTAACATTCTGAATCTCATGGTTGAAAATAGGGTGTGCCGATAGATAATAGTATCATGTCATATCGCCTGTTGCTGATGCCTTTGACGATAGCAAAATATTAGCAAATATTATTATTATTATTATCCATCAAAAACACACTAGGCGGCTATCTTAAGTAAAGCAGCATGGAGCAGCTGGTATAAATACAAGCATTGACTATACTGGCTGCGATCAGCTCGTGGCCTTGTCAGAGCTGTAATGTGCCACATACGTGTGCAATGTCAATAAGGGCTAAGATATTTTTTCAACATAAAATTTACATTGCTTCACTGATTATAACAGAATTTTGTGTTTTTGCACCGATTGAGCTTGACTGACTGCTGAGTACAGCAGAGGCAGGAATTGTGTACTGGGGTTGCTTGAGTCATCCAAACTTAATAAATAATATGGGCACAAAACTTGCTACAAGAGCTATATCCACTATTACGAACAACAGAGTAATATTTGACAAGTTATGTCTTTCAGATTATGAAATGTATCAAACACAAATCTCAAAATCCTCTGAGAGGTCTTTCTCAGAGCAGAGTAACAGGTCCTCTGCACATGAATCAAGACGAACAGGGCCTCGTAGGGAAACAGACTTAAGATTTCCAATGGATATGGCAAGAACTGGTATCAAAATCACAAATATTGAATTAAACAGGACATATAGCATTAGCAGATTTAACTTACACATCTGTTTAAGGATAACAATAGCATAATTTTCAGCACAATAGCATAATTTTGATTTCAGAGTTTCAGAAAAAAGTTTTGTCTAAATTGGTGGAAATCCACATGGAGGTCAGAAGGCTGGGAAGAAGCGAGCCTCCCCTTTCATCCACCCATATACAGCAGCTGGAGATGATGGAGGACTTTGCGAGAGAGGAGGAACGCCTCAAGGACATCTTGACTTAAGAACTTTAATACAGCTGCTTTAATAAGAATCAAGTGTTACACAGTGATGTGTATATAATGCTTTATATTTCTTCATTCAATTTCTTGAATGCTACTGCTAAATACACCTACTGTACCTAAAAACAAAGCACTGCTTGTTTTATTTGTATATTATGTGTATTTTTAATGTGTATCTTTGTTCTTATTTTTTAATAACAAAGATAACATAATGACAAAGTTTTTATCTTCGCCCATTTTGGCCTAAATGTCTGACTAAGGTTTTTTATTTTATATTGTGTTACCTTGTAAGGCTTTGTTTTTAAAATAGGGAAATTAGTTTGGCTGTACTGCTCAGACAACTTGCAAAATAGTAAAACCAACATGACAAAGAATCGTGATAAAATCGTAATTGTGATTTTCCTGAAAAACAATTTTAAATTATATTTTTGCCATATCGCCCACCCCACGTGCAAGTTAATCCTCAGAAAAAAATAGTTTGTCTTGGCAATCTTCATTCAAAATCTGAACATTTGCTCTGGAATGAAATTTCTTCTATGATGATGTCAGTCTGATTGGGCAGAATATCCTTAACCACGTCCCTCAAACCGTTAGTTTGCTATGAGTGAGATGGAGAGGAGGAGCACTACAATAAAACCATCCCTGCTATTTAATCTGTTTCAGTTGGAAATATGTCACTATACTGAAATGAAGTCAGCAGCGAATTCCAGTTCACACAGACTTTAATTATCTGAAATGCAATCACTGCATAGAAACCTGATGTGGAAGTTAAAGAGGATGGGGTTTGACAGGTGCAGGGACAGATGAAGGGAAAGAATGTCATTGGAGCTATCAAATGGTCACCTCCCAGAGGTTTGTTTAATTGATTTCAGAAAACTACAGTGTCCAAAACCACATCCTTTGAGTCCACTCTTTGCACACTCACCCATGCTACAGCTGTAGATTATCACACACATGTAATTTTTAATTGGTGCATTTGTTTCTTTAGGCTCTTTACCAACTGGTTGATGTCAAAATTCAACATGAAGGGGAAGGGAAAGAAGCAGAAACTGCCTCTGGAGACGACTAAAACGGTACTCAGCATTTTCCCCATGTCATTTAAGTTTAACACCAACTCACTCATATTCACTACCTAATCTTTTTCTAAAAATGTAGCAAATAGTGAATGATGGGCACAGATCAGTAACAAAACTGGGAGAAATTTACTGTTAAACATAGGTGACTATAATGATTTTTTAGATAACTGTAAAATAATTCTCATTTACATCTTTTGAAAATATTTGTCTAAAATGTTTTTATATTATATTGTAATATTATTTTATATTATTAGACTCATAAATAATGGGCCTCAATAACTGCTTATTTTTTCATATATTATATTATTATAAAGAAATGAACTGTTCTGTGTGGGATTTTTAAATGATGTTTAATAGTTTCCTGGTAACCTAAGTAACACAGCACTTTAAAAATGTTTTCTCAGGTAACCTTAAATGTGTATAATTTAGTTACATCAAGGGTCAAATCAAATATAAGTACCACATTATAGTTAAAAGTTACACACTTTTTTGTGTTTGTGTGCACTGTACTGGTCTGTTATATAGAACGATTTTACTCGGGCAAAATGTTCACCCAGCTGAGAATAGTTGTGTTCAGCAAGAAAAAAACAAAATTAAGAAACATCGGAGACAAGTCAAAAGATCTGAGTTTAACTCAAGACTGTTACGGAATGATCAGAACATGAGAAGTGCGGATCCATGTGCAAGGCTTTATTTCAAAAGGCGTGGTCATGAAACGGGCAATGGTCAGATAAAGTGACAGGTACAACACAGGCAAGGCAAAGAATAGTCCTAGGCGAGGGTCTTCGATTGACGAATAATATCCAGAGGGCTTGACAAGAGGGGTAATCCGAAAACGTGAGCAAAAGTCCAGGGAAGGTACTAACAGATTCCAAATGACAAGACGAGAGAAATCTAAGGCAGGCAGAAAATCAGGCAACACTACGAGGCGAGACTAGACTAGAACTAGGGAATTAATACAAGACTGGGAAATGGGCTCCATAATGTTGCTATTACTAATGTAGCAATATGTGCAAACAATACTCGGCAGTGAGAAAGAAGAAGTCCATGGCTTATTTAGGGTGTTTGATTGGTTGCAGCTGTGTGTGTAATCAGTGCAGTGGATGATGGGAAATGTAGTCCGGTGTGAAGTGCAACAGTGGTGTGGTGCAAGAGTCCATCGTAATGAGCGGGTGATTTTTGGTGATGAGCGAATGGAAGGGCAGGCATGGGATTCATGACAAAGAAAGAGTCTAAGTCGAGTCCGAGATGAGTGGCCAAAACCAGAAAAGGAATCTGGCCTTGAATCTGAATTCAAATGGCAAACAGAATGCTCAAAGCTTAACTAAGAAAAACATTCTGTTAGTGTTACTAAAATAAAAATATACCCAATTGGATCTTAACATTATTTATTTATTATTTTTTTAAATGGTAACCTATTGAACAAACTTTTTTCAAAAATTGCAAATTCAAAAGCATATTGTACATTAGGGATAGGCAACATCATTCCTGGAGTGCAGCTGTCCTGCAGAGTTTAGCTCCAACCCTTAAAAAAAAGAAATCTCACCTGCCTGTAGCCTAAAGCCCGGGACACACCAAGACGACATTCGGCCATTGGCATTCATTTGTTGGGCTAGTTTGTTTGGTGTGCTCACATCAGTGGTAGTTTGTCTGGTTCAACATGTTGAATCGACTTCGGGACAATCGGTGAGAGAGTAAACTCTGATTGGACTGTTCTAATGTTACGTGAATGCTGAATTCCAATATGCAAATATTTTCACAACAACATGAGCCACTTAAAAAGAAGAAAGTTATCAGCATAAGTGATAGTCAAAATGGTAAGCAAGCGCTGCTTTGTTTTTTGTTTCATATATCTGCATATCTTGTATATTCTTGTTTCAGTTTCAGTATTGATAGCTGCTGTTGTCCAGACACTGCCGAAGTTGGCTTCATGTGTCACAGCCTTAAAGACTTTTACAGACTGCAATTTTATAAGGTCATTACAAATCACACTCTGCAAAATAGTTTGTGGTAAGCAGTTTTAGTGTCATGTCGCGTTGATCAACATGCTTTTTTATTTAGCTTTTTATTGGCTGGTCAGTAGACCTGGTCTGTAGTAGCAAACACACTGTGTGATGATCAGGCTGAATTTCTGACACTGTCAGAAAATTATCGTAGGCTATTTTTTGTCACAAGACCATGACAGACGTTTTTTAATGTCTCTCACTGTATGACACAAGGTAGATGCCATGACCATAGATTTCGACGTGATGGTTTCACGATGGCAATCTTTCACTTTCATTTGTCTATTTGAAGTAATTCATTTATTTACATTTTTGTGTTTGTATTATTTAATTGAAAATAAATACTGCATTTTAATTTACCAATTTATTTTTAGTGTTTATCCTCCATAGTGATTTGTCATCTTTACCTGCCACATTGGATTTTTTCCAGCTGGATGGATGTTAATGTTAATTTAAAACCCTGTTATAATTTTACCGTATGATCTTCAAGGAAAACAAATTAATCAGTAATACACTGTACATTTACATTTATGAATATCTCTGAGAAGTAACAAAACATTTTGTCTGCAAATAATGCATATATTGCTAGTTTTACCCACTTTAAACATATTAATAAGTTGCCTGTACATGCCTTTGTTTTCTTTCCACATTTTTGTGATAACTTGGATGTTATGCCAGCCTCCACAATTATTGCTGTTTTGCAATATTTGCACTCTGCATAGGGTTTTTTTTTTTTTTTTTTTTTTTTGATTTTATGACAGGAGGAATTATAAAAAGTATAAACAAATCTTAATGTTTTCACATACAAATACTAAATGAACATGCACACTGCAATTAAATGTACAATTGCAATGTACACTGGTTTTCTTTACATATTTGTCATTTTTGTTTTTGTTCCACTTTTGCAGATGCAGTCATGAAATGGGACAAAGATGCTACAGAGGCTACAATAAAACATCATGCAGCAGAGCATCTTAAACATGCACCAGGGAGGAAGGGAGGTGGAGGGCATACAGGGGTGGAAACTAATTGAGGACTTTTGGCATTTGTGTTTATTTCCCATTTAAAAGACTTTATACCCCCTTCCCCTACTGATTTCAGATTAAATATATTAGTCTTGGGGGATTTTTTTTTTTTGTTTGTTTGTTTTTATAATTTTTTTTAATATTTTTTTTTTTTTTTAATTGAGAGTTGAATTTAACTATTAGAATTTTGTTTTATCAGCTTGTTAATATTGCTGAAAAACTCATTAAAGATGGTTAAAAAGTAATCTCTTGTCATTTGAATTTTTTTTTCTGTCCTCTTTTTTGTAATAGAGAAGACCGTGTATTTCCAATTGCAAATAAGGCTACTAAAATGTCTTTGCACACCTATATGTCTTGGACAGGTACAACTAAGGGGATATATATTATTGTAAAGCAGTACTTCTGCACAGTGCCTTTACTAAAATTAGTTTTATTGAATACCATGTGGTCATCCAACCTTGGAACAGCCTGGTGACATGTTCATGGTATTCAATAAAGCTCATAGTAAGACAGGATTGAACTCTGGCCTCATTAACAATTAAAATAGTTTGGTTGGTTTAAATTGAGTGCAACAGGGATGTCTGAAATTAGTCAAATTAAACATAAAAACGTTGAAAGTATGAACATCTGTATGTGACGTTGAAAAGATGTCAAAAATGACGTAAAAACTTTAATTTAGAACCCTGTCTTGGTGTGGCTTGGATATCAATAAAAAAACATTTGAAAAATGTTTAAAAAGACATTTAACCTTCACTATTTATGTAATTTGTACCTTAATATTGAACGCTAAACAGGCATCTAAAAAAGACGTCGCAAAAACTTTTATTCTGGCTCCTCAGTGGATCTTCTAAACGTTCACTATTTATGTCACTTGGAAGTTAATATTGAACGCTAAACAGACGTCTAAAAAAGACGTCGCAAAAACTTTCATTCTGGCTCCTCAGTGGACGTCTTCTGAACGTATGACAAAGACGTTAAATTGACGTCTTTTGGATGTGTCTTTGCTAAGTGGGTTACATCTGAATATTTTCACACATATACATATTTAAAATATGAGACACCAATATTTCAGGAGTTTAAGACACAGAATATGACACATGCTTATTCCATAACTGTTTTATTTCCTATTTTGGTATATGTATATGATTTTTTTATTTATTTATTTTTAAGATTAACCCCCCAAGGCATACCCCCCCCCTCCAATGCATTGTTAGATGCCAGTGTTTCCTGTCATAGCTATGCAAAAATTTGATTTCAAAAACAGTATCATAGCTATTAAACTATATCTTATGATTTTAAATCTGTATTTAACCTCAAAAAGATCGAAACGTAAAAAGAGCTGCTAAAGTCCTATTTTGAGGTGGTTGTACTTTACAATTAAATTATTATAATCTATATTCAAGTGAAGAAAGATTCTGAAAGTCTGACAGTAATCAGTGTTGAGTACCACTGATAACATAAACCCTGCCTGCTTTAAATGTTTCAAAATAATTAAAATTCGAAAACAATTGAAATTTAGAAAAGTAATCAAAAATAATCAAATGTAATCAGTTACATTACTTTAATAAAGTTACTGAAACAGTTACACTACATATTATTTTTTAAATAGGGTAATTTTAATCTGTAACCTATTACATTTCCAAAGCATCCTTCCCAACACTGGACCTGACACCTTGCAACTCTGACAAAGAGAGTTGACCAAATTAAACTAAAATATAAACCCATATTGGATTTTAAAGGGTTTTAACTGTGTTAATAATTGAATGCAAAATGCAAGAAAAAAAAATGTTTTGATTTGCAGATTGATATTGTTATTATTTTTTACTATAGTAGAATATATTTGAATACATTGTAAAATGAAGTTAATGTTAAATTAATCATTTTCATTTCTGGAAAAAGAAAATAGGAGTAACTTCTCTAATTAAAAATGTCATCAAATCAGGAGACTATTTTCAGCATTTAAACATCAAAATCATGATGTCCTTCAATAATATAATTGAACATATAGGCTACAATTAGGTTTATGCATTCCCCATGAATGAAGAAAATAAGGTTGCATCCCAGGAGCTCTATAATGTTATAGAGTGATGAATGCAGCCAAGGAAAACATGACGAAAAGAAAGTGGAAAATAACACAGGTAAGACAAATACATTAATTCTTTCCATTTACGTATTAAACTGTTGGTAAGAAGACAAGAAAAGTTATTTAGAAACTCTATTATTTTAGTTATTGCATTTAAGACTGCTACACTACATTCAGCTCAAAAAAAAAAAAAACAAAAAAAAAAAAAAAAAGTAATATAGCCACATTGGGAGATAGGATCCAAGCGAGTGTCGATCAAATGAGCACATGACCAAATGACGTCACTTTAGGGCACGCAGCACGTATCCACGGCAACGCTCAGCCGCGTAGTGACAGTTAACGGTCATCCCGGTGACTCCTTCAGACACGGCCTTGAGTTTTCACTTTTGTTTGGTCGAAAAGGTATTTATACTTTTATATTATTAGACATTATAGCTACCGTAACTACTGTTTATCTCCTAATGCTTATATTTTATGAAAAGTTAACTTTTTTAAATGTTTGCTGAAGTTGCTCCGTACGGCTGCTGACGTTAGGCTATGTGAACACTTTCGAAGCTAACATCAGCATGTAAAAATGAAAGATTAAACGTAAATAATATTGACAGATATTGAACTTAAATACTGAATTTCCATATGTTAAAAATACATATTGAGACGCCTATATGCAGCAAAAAGACTTACAGTATGTCCGCTAAATTTCGGACCACTTGGTCTAAATCCAAACTGTCAACAGTCTTTACAAATCTTTTTTCAATGGATAAACGATAGTCCTAGACATATAAAATCATAACACTACTGAATGTGTTCATTTTGTTGTTTTAGGTTAGAAGACAATGGGAAGAATTGCCAATCAGTCTAACCACAGCTGACATCCAGAGATGAACACACACCCAACCCATCCATACACATACACACACACACACACACACACATACTTGTTTTTGTGCATTGTGGGGGTCACCTGTCAGAATTGCTACATAGTGGGGACCACCCTTTCCTATGATCCTACAGACCTAAAAAAAATGATTTGACTAAAACTAAAAAGCCTGTTTAAAAGTATCACTTCAGATTACAAATATTTCACTAAAAAAATTATAAACCTGACACAGTGGTCACTTGTGGGGACATTTCAGGTATTGAGTATATCTGGGGTCCGGCAAACACACAACCAGTTTTTGGTCATTGTGGGGACTGGACTCACACACCCGACACTAGATTTCGGTCATTGTGGGGACTGGACTCACACACCCGACACTAGTTTTCGGTCATTGTGGGGTCTGGACTCACACACCCGACACCAGTTTTCGGTCATTGTGGGGTCTGGACTCACACACCCGACACCAGTTTTCGGTCATTGTGGGGACTGGACTCACACACCCGACACTAGATTTCGGTCATTGTAGGGATCGAATCTAAACACACTAAATGCCAATTTTTGGTCATTGTGGGGCTCAAACTCACTCACAAAAGAGAATCTGCATACTTTAGACAGAACAGGAGCTACAATTTGCTCCATGCTTTAATTGATTTTGTAAATGTTTGTTTTATATGCAGAAACAAAATGAACTGTTAGTACTTTTAAAGGTTTAGTAAAAAAAGTGTTATACAGTATATGACATACATTTTCAAAACTCATAACATCAGTACGTCAACAGTCAAGTCAAGAAACATTAGCATAAGTTTCAGTCGTCAACAAACAATAGCATAAATCTTTAATGAAGATGTTCACAGTAAACACTAGTTGAGTTTAAAAAATAGATTAATTAATAAAACCCTTCATGACAAACACTGCATTCTCAAGTTTTTGAAAACAAGTACAATAACTTTAGTATGAAAGTCTACCATGCCTATAGAAAAACAATTATAAATTTGAAGCAGACAAGGATGAAAAAAAAAGACTCCAGTCTAAAAGTTATTTAAAATGCCTTAATTTTCGAAAGAACAATCTACATTTCCATACAATAATATGGAACTGATGGTCTATTGAGTTATAACCATGTGACTATGGAAGCTCGTTTTAAAACTATAAAAGCTTGTTTCTACCAATGAACAATTAAATCTGCCAGTGTGTCAATTAATTTGGCAGATCTTTTCTGTTTAGAGCGGAGATTCGATTTTTGATGTACAATTTAAGTGTGGACCACTCTCTATTTTTAAGTGCAAGTGGTTCCGCCTCTTTACACCTCATGCAGTCCGCCTTTCCTGGAATTTTGCGGTTGTTAATAAACCTCATCATATGCTTCTCCACAGCCTATATCTCTGTATGTTTGTTCCAGGCCGTCTTCTTAACGTAACCTGTGGGGGGAACACATTAGCATTTTACTCATGAGAAGCACTTGCATCAACAATGCATCAACCAGTGGTCTTATGCCACTGAGTGGTACGGTACAGTACAGTTCAGTACAGTACAGTTCAGTTCAGTACAGTTCGGTACAGGTAACCCTGATCAGGCTTGTTTTTTCACTGTCAATATTACCCTTACTTGGTAGGCGTGGTGTATGCGGGAAAGCACGACATAGGCACAACTCTGCCTCTTTTTGTTAATGTCAGTTTTAATGAACAATAATAGCCATTATAAAGGTATAGGTACAAGGTATAAGAGTCTTATATAAGAAGATATAAATAAAGCAAGCAAAGAATTCAGTCAAAGTATGCTACAAAGTCAGCGCTGTACTACGGTAAAATTCAAAATAAACATATAAAGTTAAACATCATTTGTGCTCAGCCAAAACAACATGACCAGGAACAAATAATAGATTCATGGGACCACAAATGCATGTTAAATATAGCCTACCCAAAACGAAGTGTATCTCTTGCTTAATCACTACACAGACATCAGAGCCAGTGGAAAATGTGGGAAGCACTAGCCGAGCTAAGGCTGTTCCTATCCCTTTAATTGGCTCACCCATAGTTAGAATACAAAAATGCTTCAAAAACATGTTGTAAATAGAATCCTGATGCAAAAGGACTTTTTTTTTTTTTTCAGGACAATCGGCAATAAGTGAGGTGTAAGTAAAATGATCATACCTCTCTTTTTTTTGGAGACTGGGTCTGCTGGAAGTGTGCTGTTCTCACAAACAGTGTGCTGCGGTGATGATACTGTGGTGCACTCTGAAAGTAAAAATTAAGCCAGTCTTGAGTATTGACAAGTCTCTGCAGCCAAAAAGACAGTCATCTCAAGAACACAAAGTTCCTGAGGTGCAGTCAGGGTCAGGGCAGGACAATATGGCCATTATTTAAAATAAAAATTTAAATGATGAATGAAATGAAATAATGACAAAACATTAAATTCGAATTAATCAAAATCTGAAAAATCACCCAGCCATTTTGTTTGCCAAAAAATTTAATTTCCATGTAGGGCTGGGTGATATATGTAAGGATATGATCATGCGCATCTAGTCGGTAAAGCCGCTTCCGTGATTAACGGTAAATCTCTATTAGCTGTTTTCAAACAGAGCGGGAATTACTACACAGAGCCGTAGTTCACTGACAAGCTACACAATAACGAGTTCTATATCGAAGATGAATCTATGATATTGTTGATATTTTGTAGCTTGTCAGCAATTACTGAGGGAAATTTTTTTCACAGGGCTATTGTAAACAAATTTTAAAGGGGTCCTAGAATGGTGTGAGGAAAAGATCATTTTTGTTTATTTGGTATCATGCAATGTGTTTACTGGGTTTAAATAATAAAACTGCATTATTTTCCACATATTTTACATTATTTTATCTCCTCTAAGCCCTGCCTTTCTGAAACGGTCAGCGCTGCAAGACACCGATGTGCGCTCTGATTGGCCAGCGATCCAGTGCGTTGTGATTGGCCAAATAGTCAAGTTTTTGACGGAAATGTTACCCTCCTTACCATAATAAGATGCTGCGTCCCCGCGAAAAACATAAGCCATTTCAAATGAGGCTTTTGTTGTGTTCAGTGGGAACATAATTACTGATTATGACTTATACTGTCTTTTTACACATCGCGACGTGTAAACATAACACTGTGTCTGCATTTGTGATTGGAGAAACAAACCACAAGCAACTCGCGTTTAAATAGTAACATTAAGCAGCAGATTATAAAACGTAACTTCCAGGCTGTGAGAAGCGCCAGCCTCCCTGTAATGTCCGTGTTGTCCATCAGCTGTGTAAATATACCTCACTCGACTGATCACAGAATGATGAGGGTTCGCGGCCCGCTTGGAGCAGGGCGAGTTGGAGAGCGGTTACATGCACAACCTGCCTTTCTTTCTCCCATGTTCAGAAAACAGTCCTCCGTGAAACTGGAGTATTTGTGTTGTAATGCTCTGGGACAGTGTTGTAAATAAAACTCAGCCACAGAGTTCTTATGTCCTCTTTACTCACATCCAAACACACAGCTCTCTCCACAACATGTCACCGGCGCACATGACAACATACAGTGAGAAAGTTACGCCTACTTTCTTTGCGTACACTTTTGGTCGGTTCGGTGCAAATCATCACCACATGCTGACGTAGAGATGTGGGGGTGTGTTAGAACGAGCCATTTTAGGGGGGTGTGGCAGACTCCTAACTTTAATAAAGAATATCTCTTTATTAGTCTTTGCAACTTTACAGATCTTCTTTATGCACCAAGGGCTTGTAACACTCCAAAGAGAAAGGAAACATTTTAAATTTATTCTAGGATCACTTTCAAAGATAAAATTTCTTGGCAATTTACTCACCTCCATGTCATCCAAGATGTGTATGTATTTCTGTCTTCATTTGAAAAGAAATTTAGGGTTTCGATGGAAATATTTCTGTAACAGTAACTGGTCGGACACAGAGGTAAGTAAACAACAGCGAAGTTTATTAAACAACAGGACAGCAAAGAAGCTGAGAGTAGATTGTTCAGGTGAGTATGCCAGCACTGAGATTCGTCTAGAGGATGATCCAGGAAATAATCTGATCTTTCTTGCCTTACAGGAGACTCGTAGAGATGAAAAGTAGTGACCACGACTGATGGGAAACAGACACCTCGACTGGAGAATTGAGCTGGAGACAGAAGGGATCACTGAGGAAGGAGACAGGTGGTAAGTATCGCAGGGAGGTAATAGCTCGCTTAGGATAAGGATACCAAGGGTAGAGTCCACGTAGAGTTTACACGACCGGACAGTAAATGATTCTGAGGTTTGCGTTCAGCAAAGTGCTCATGGGGTGCAGGTGTGCATGATCAGGAGCCAGGTGAGTGCTGTGATGAGAAGAGGAAGGAAAAGGCCGATCTGTGACAGTACTCCCCCTCCCGGAAGGCTCGTCCCGAGCCGTAATAACACTGGTGAGGGGGGCGGGTGCCCTGGGGGCCGGTGCAGGGCAGGAATAGGATGGAGCGAAGGAGGACCTCCAGGTAACTCGGGGAGCCATGGTGGAGTAGGAGATCCAGGAGGCCATGGCGGAGCAGGGCAGCTCGAGGATGATAATCTTGGCCCATAGCCCACCCACCCTTAACTCAGCCATGGCTATATAGCCCCCCCAAAAAAAATTCTTGGGAAAGTCCAGGGTCTTAGGTTCATGGGGGCGCTGAGGAGGAGTGGGCTCTGGTGGGTGCTCAGGAGAAGCTGGCACTTAAGGACGCTCTAGAGGAGCGGAGCTGGACGGGACCAGCGGAGGCTCAGCGGAGCTGGACGGGACCAGCGGAGGCTCTGGAGGAGGAGAGCTGGACAGTACCAGTGGAGCCAAGGGAGATGAAGGCTCTGGGGTGAGGAGAGGAGCTGAGAACTCCGGGAGAAGTGTCAAATCCAGAATACCTCCCAGTTTACCTACAGGAATTGATGGGTGCTCAGGAGAAACAGGCACTAGGGTGAGCTCTGGGGAATCGGCCATAGGGGAGGGCGTTTCTGAGGAGTGGGCTTTGGAGGGCACTTGCGAGATGCGGGCATCTTAATGTTAACAGGGCTTGCCATAGGACCCTCTGGCGGCATTAATCTTGCTTTGGGCAGCGGGACAGACTTTGCCACAGATTGCACCCAGCTTGAGTGAGCCGTGGACGGCTACGGACTCGTGTTGGCCACGGATGGTGGTGGGCATGAGTGCGGGCTGAACAGCGGAGCCATGGACAGTTATTAAGGACTTGAGGCACCGGCGGCAGGCAAATCCGAGCTCAGCTGGGGAACAGCAGGTGGAACTGATAGCGGAGGGGCAGCCACATGTGACGACTACGGATGGGACTTCACCTCGTCCATGGTGAAGTCTGATCCGGCGATCCACAGCGCAAAGTTGATGTAATTCTTCAATGACCAGCATGGATCAGCTCTCAGCATTACGAGATGGATATCTTCCTCCAACCCGCACCAGAATCCCTCCATTAACCCTCTGAAGTCGATTAAGACGTATACGCGTTTTGGGGTATTTTCTCCTGATAACCCCGAAAAGAACTTAAATTACACTTTCAGTTTTGATCGTACAGATAAGAGCAATACATCAATCGAATCTGTAAAGGGTCTACTTTTTTTTGTATACAGACATAATAATAACAAAAATTTGTGCGCTTATAAAATAAAGATAACAAACAAGGAGTGCTGTCTGCAGCCTTTGTCTGCGCTGATCTTTATTTACAAACGCGTCGTTAAAATGAACTGTAACTCCGTGAATACTCAACACAGAGACATGAGAGAGATATCTATAGAAAGCCTGACATGTCTACTTTTAAACTAAACAAGTGCTGCTGAAAACAAATATTCTGTGATAAAGTAATCCATATGAAAACAATGCGATGTCCGTTTTTCACGTCTCCCTTCATTATCTTCTAATGCGACCACGTCCCCGCGCTGAACGCGCTTTTGAGATTCAAATGTTTCTCTGAAGCGCGCGGCTTTTGAATACGCCCACACAACAGAAGACAACGCAGCGAGATTGTTCTTCAAGTTTTTTTTTATTTTACTGTTTTGCTTCGCGATGAGAGGAATAAGACATGATTCACCCCAAAAAGATGTGATGTGGTTGAGGATTTGAGATTTGGATTTCCTCAGAAAAAAGAATGAAGCACTTTATTCAGCAGAGATCATAAACATGAGTAAGTCTCTCATTTATTTATATACCTGTACTAGTTTTCACATAACGTGTAAACATTTTACTAGTTAGACTTTTTCCAAACTATAATTCCTGACTAAATGTATAATCAAGTGAAATATTATGAAGTTTCAATAACAATATACACTACTATACCATTCAAAAGCTTGATGTAAATAATATAAATGTAACAATAAATGTAACTGTAACAAAAGTAACAATCATTGCTGTTCTTTCAATTTATCCCTCCTAAAAAACCTGAAAAAAAATATTCTCAGCTCTTTTCAACATTAATAATAATAATAATAATAATAATAATAATAATAATAATAATAATAATAATGATAAATGTTTTTTTTTTGTAGAAAATAAGATTGTTAAAAGGATTTCTGAAGGATTGTGTGACTGGAGTAATGATGCAAAAAATTCAGTTTGAAAGTCAGCTTTGATTTTTCCTAATAAACTGTTTAACTGGACTCACAAGTGAATATTAAATTATGTTGTGGGATAATTAAATATATTCTAAATAAACTACAAACATAAAATTATATACATTTATTTTGTCCTCACATTCTTTCTTGTAACTCATCCCTCTCAGTGACACAGCTGACTGAATGGCTCATTATGCAGCTCATTATTCAGGCCTTTGTCTTCTCAGGTGTGAATTCATGATAGTTGACGCCTACTCGCATATGACTTTTACCAAAGTGTCTTAGAAAATTTAAATCAATATATTGTTTTCTGTAAGTGAGTAAACAAGATGATTTTCACATCATTTAGAAAAAAAAAATTCTAGTCTATAAGCTCCAGTTCTCAAAATTCCTGGGAACCAATTTTCTGTATATGTTTTATTGCCTTATTCAAGTGATTTAACATTTTTAGTTTTTCACTAACCACGCATAACATTTTTTTTTTCTCAAAAACACAATCATGTACATACATGCTGCTCACATATTATTATAGCCTAGTTTGTGCTGATTACAGTGAGATTAGAATTTAGCCATTTAGATATTTATAAGAAACTGAAAAAAGCACAAATGTCAGGGCATGACAAAACTTCTCCAGGCCCCAAAAATACCCTTAGACTCCAGAGGGTTAAGGTAAGGTCATCACATGCGGCAAGTTGACCGTAATTCACAAACTCCTGCACAAAATCCGCTAGATCTCGGCCGTCATGGAGGATAAAAATTGTGGCTCCTGAAGGGCTATGCTCACCATCCCTCGGGTCCACATTAATGGATGCCAGCTCAAGCCTCATCTTCTGTATTGGTCCGGTCTTCTGTAACAGTCACTGTTCAGATACAGAGGTAAGTAAACAACAGCGAAGTTTATTAAACAACAGGACAGCAAAGGAGCTGAGTGTACATTTGAGTATGCCAGCACTGAGATTCGTCTAGAGAATAATCCAGGAAATAATCTGATCTTTCTTGCCTTACAGGAGACTCGTAGAGACGGAGAGTGGAGACCAGGACTGACGGGAAACAGACACCTCGACTGGAGAATGGAGCTAGAGACGGAAGCGATCACTGAGGAAGGAGACAGGTGATAAGTATCACAGGTAGGTAATAGCTCGCTTAGGATAAGGATACCAAGGGTACAGTCCACGTAGAGTTTACGAGACTGGACAGTGAATGATTCTGAGGTTTGTGCTTTTGTGTTCAGCAAAGTGCTCATGGGGTGCAGGTGTGCATGATCAGGAGCCAGGTGAGTGCTGTGATGAGAAGAGAAGAGAAAGGAACAGGCTAATCTGTGACAGTACTCCCCCTCCCGGAAGGTTCATCCCGAGCCGTAATAACACGGGTGATGGGGGCGGGCGCCCTGGGGGCCGGTGCAGGGCAGGAATAGGATGGAGTGAAGGAGGACCTCCAGGGCGGATCAGGTACCTCGGGGGGCCATGGCAGAGCAGGCAGCTCGAGGACGATAATCTTGGCTCATAGCCCACCCACCCTTAACTCAGCCGTGGCTATATAGCCACCCTCCCAAAAAAAAATTATTGGAAAGGTTCAGGGTCTTAAGGTCAGGGGGGCGCTGAGGAGGAGTGGGCTCTGGTGGGACCAGCAGAGGCTCAGGGGAGCTGCACGGGCACACCTCGACTGGAGAATGGAGCTGGAGACGGAAGGGATCACTGAGGAAGGAGACAGGTGGTAAGTATCACAGGTAGGTAATAGCTTGCTTAGGATAAGGATACCAAGGGTAGAGTCCACGTAGAGTTTACGAGACCGGATGGTGAATGATTCTGAGGTGTTTGCTTTTATGTGGGGATTGATGAATGAGTTAATTGGAGTGTTCATGGGGTGCAGGTGTGCCTGATCAGGAGCCAGGTTTGGGTGAGTGAGGAAGAGGAAGAGGAAGAAACAGGCCGATCTGTGACAATTTCGGCATATAGTGGACGTCAATGGACTCCAGATGGTTGAGTTCTCAGCTTCAAATGAGCTATAAACACTAAAAAAAAAAAAAAAAAAAAAAAAAAAAAATTGTAAAATCATACATATATATGCTTTATAAACGTCTTTCTCTCACGTCTGCCAAATCCTCGCTTTGTGCTTCTAATTCGTGAACAGCGTTTTGTTTTGTTCTCTCTCTGCGCTCTTCTCAGTAATCACGCAATGCCGACATGCTACATCATCCGCTTGAACTGCTTCCGGGTTTCAGAGTCGGCAGACGGGTATTTTGCAGAAATTCCATGAAGACCCTAAAGAATCAGTCCAACTCATGAAAAATGGGCATCCGATGTCCCATTAATTAGGCAAACATAAATGGAACAAACTGGCAATATGTAATCATTACCTTTTGGACTAGAAGTGGACTCCTCCAAATCACTGTCCACTGTAACTTCCTGTAAAGGTAGAAAATACAGAAATATATCATTTAAAACACAAGGTAATGTTATTCAAAGCATTCCCAAAATCTGAACACGTTGTGTACAGTGTGTAGTGCATAGTACCTTCTGGATCAATGTTGATTTCATCAAGATTTCGCCCTTTAAAGTCTGCCAAGCGTCCTTTTTCGAGGGCCAGAAAAATTTTACTAATTTTAGCCAGTTGGAGGGTGCCTTCAGGTAACCTGTAGTATTGACGATGAACTCGAATGTCATGGCCTAGAAAGTCTGCCAACTGATCTAGCTCTGTGTTGCTAAGATTAAGAACTTCAGAAAGTGTCCCGATTTGTTTCCTCAACTTTGTTGAAGTAAGAGTCTGAGGATTTTTTGTGCTCCATGCAACAGCAAATTCTCGAATGCAATCAGAGCCTCTGAAAAACGTCATTGCAGACGGACGTGCAAAGAGGAAAGGATTTTCATTTGGTATTCCACACCTACTCCGATTTTCAATAAGCAGGCTGATCGATTCTTGCATGGAAGGTGTGAGAAGCACGGGAACCTTTCTGCCTCTTTTGCCTCTGATTTCTACACACTTGAAGTACTGACACAGTTTATTTTCTAAATCTGTGAGAGCCATGCTAATATCTGGATGAGCGTCCAATTGGTTGCTGGAGATGTATGCAGACAACGGCATTTGTGACACTTCCCCTTCTCGTCTACGATTGAAAAGCATAACCTGAGTTAACGTGATCTTGGCCAGTTTTGCCCAGTGCTGAGATGATGGCTGTGTTAACAAGAGTTGGCGATGGGTCTTCTCTTGCTCGTCAAGATATATATGAAGGAGCTTAACATCTTCGGTGAATGGAAGTAATTGTGGGGAATTCCACTTTGCTTCCTCCAGTGTTCTCCGGGCTGTTGTAGAAATGTATTCGGGCCATCTGGACTGATAAAGCTGTTGAAAGCTGTTCGCAATTTTTCCTGTCTCTTCATCTCCACTAATAGTAGAATGGCTCTCAATGAGCATTGCAATTTTGTTCAGACTCTGTCCAAGTTTCACAGCCACACTAGCCTTTTCAAATACATTGGTCTCTTCATTGTAGCCAGCAGCCCTTTTAACTGCATTGATGGTATGCATGAAGTTTGTGGGATGAATGAGCTCTTTAATAGATGTAAGGGGGGATACCTCTCTTGCACATATTAGGAGTCTTCCAAGTTTCCTCATCTTTTGGCGGATGTGTTCATGCATTTTAACTCTCGATCCATACTTGTTGTATAGATGTTTTCCTAACTCTAAAATGCACCAGTCGTTTCTAGTTTCAAGTGCCACTTGGTCCTGGTTCATGGAATTTAACAGCTTCCAAACACCATGAGTTACTCTTGGTGGGGAAGGTTGTGCAAAACCACAAAGAACCTGGACACGGGTTTTTCCAGGTTTCGGCTTCTCATCACCAGGCTTGAATTTGCAAACCTTGACATGTCGCCACAAGTTTTCTTTAAGAAGAGTCCTTTGCAGTAAATGCAGTGAATAAAACTTTCCACAACCAGGTTCTTTTTGGGCAGTTTCCGTGGAATCATCAGTCCTGCACCTGTATTAATAACAGTACTATTGTAAGCAAAGTTCCCTTTGTTTCGTAGATACTCCAGTTGCATCCTCCTTTCTGTTGAGCCCTTTGGATGACTTAATGGTTTTGCTACCTCTACCTCATTTCTATGCTTTCGTTCCAGGTGTCTAGAAATTTTTGTAAAAGCACCGTCACAAAAAAGCACTGTTGTTTTTTGCTGTACATTCTCAATCCACCTCTCTTTTTAATTATAGCTGGGATAACTACTGATGTTGCGCTGTCAAGAATCGAAGATGTGTCAGGAACTTTGGCTATGTCGTGTTTCTGGGAGCTCCCTAAGTCACCGCTGCTTTGAATACTGAACTTTTTGATTCTGTTCACAGCTGAACTGCTCCGGACTGGCAAAGTCTGTAACTTTTTTTCTTTACCTTTTGGTGAAGCAGTAAAGCTCATGCTACTATCTGATGTGTAACTCTCTGATGTGTCAGGAATGTACTCTTCCTCACTAACAGATAACTCATCTTCACTTGAACCATCTGAGTACTCAGCAATCTTCCCTCTAGCCTTGAAAGACAATGACCATTCAGTTCATTTAATCCTCTATCATAGGCTATTCTCTATTCTATTCAAGCTATTAAAGTAATTAACACTTACTCTGGTGTTTTTTGCTCTTTTGGATGCTGTGGTACAAGCGGAATGTTGTTCATTCATTGCAAATGATGCATGATTCCGTCTGACATCATCTTGAATGTCTTTACTGTTTACACTGGAATTTTCAAAGAGATCATCCGAATCATCACGAATCACAGATCTCTAAAAAAACAAACAAACAAAAAACATCAGAATGACAAGTTTTAAATGATCTAGAAAAAAGTGTGTTTATCATAATGAAAAATAACTGTTGACATTTTTACACTTTATAATTAATGTGTAAAATCTGTATATTAAATCAACATTTGTTAAATGCTCGATCCATTTCTATCAATTTAATGGGATAGTTGCCCCAAAAATGAAAATTCTATCATTAACATTACTCATCCTCATGTTGTTCCAAACCCATAAGACCCTTATTCATCTTCAGAAAACAGATTAAAATTATTTTGATGAAATCTGAGCTTTTGCCTACCATTCTAACTCCAGATGGAGGGAAAGAAAGCACTTGACTTTCAACAAACATATATTAATTAGTGTTCTGAAGATTAACAAATGTCTTATGGGTGTGAAACGATATTCACAATAGTAACTTGCATTTAGAAAACAGATTTTAAGGTGGTTCAAAAGATGGTCCTCTTTCAATTTTTATTTGTCCTTTTAAATTTACTTCACATTATTCAGCTAAAAATAATGCAATTTAGGTATGAGTCAGGTAAAAACATTACTTAAGTAATTATAGTTGAAGTAAGGAGTGCACTCTTACTTCAACATTATTTAAGTAAATATAAAAATAAATACCTTGTTATAAGAAGTTATTTTTTTTTAGGTGTGAGGTTGGTATTAGTTGTTTGAGTAATTGTAAAAAGGCTGTTAAGGACAAAAAAGACAAAAAAAATATGAAAATGAAGTGGAAGAGAGAAAATCTCTGTCAGACAGAGACAGACACAGACAGAGATAATAAATACACATCCTCAGAGCAGTTCTCTAAAGCTGTCATGTTGTCATCATCATTGCATGGAGGCTATAATAAAGTTATTTAAAAAATAGTTACAAGTCATCACTTATTAGACAAGGTCCCCACTATGCTAAACCTGTGAAATGTGTGTATTTGGTATCAAAGGGTTTGTATGACTTTCCTAAAACTACAGGTCCCCACTACGTACATTACACTGGAAACAGTGTGTAAGACTTTCTCAAGTCAAGACCGAATATAATAAATTAATAGACAGACAGATAAAGAGACACAGACAGAGACAGGCACAGACAGATAAAGAGACTGACTCAGGCACAGACAGATAAAGAGACTGACACAGGCACAGACAGACAAAGAGACTGACACAGACAGAGACAGAAAAAGAGACTGAAACAGACAGAGACAGATAAAGAGACTGACACAGACAGATAGACACAGACAGAGACAGGCACAGACAGATAAAGAAACTGACACAGAGATAATAAATACACATACCTCAGCTGTGAATCGTGAAGTGCCTGCAGTAGTTACAGAATCCTCAGAGCAGTTCTCTATGGCTGTCATGTTGTCATCATCATTGCATGGAGGCTATAATAAAGTTATTTAAAAAATAGTTACAAGTCATCACTTATTAGACAAGGTCCCCACTATGCTAAACCTGTGAAATGTGTGTATTTGGTACCAAAGGGTTTGTATGGCTTTCCTAAAACTACAGGTCCCCACTACGTACATTACACTGGAAACAGCGTGTAAGACTTTCCCAAGTCAAAACCGAATATAATAAATTAATAGACAGACAGATAAAGAGACACAGACAGAGACAGGCACAGACAAAGAGACTGACACAGACAGAGACAGGCACAGACAGATAAAGAGACTGACAGAGACAGAGACAGATAAAGAGACTGACAGAGACAGAGACAGATAAAGAGACTGACACAGACAGATAGACACAGACAGATAAAGAGACACAGACAGATAAAGAGACACAGACTGACACAGACAGAGACAGGCACAGACAGATAAAGAGACTGACACAGACAGATAAAGAGACACAGACTGACACAGAGAGAGACAGGCAAAGACAGATAAAGAGACTGACACAGACAGATAAAGAGACACAGACTGACACAGACAGAGACAGGCACAGACAGATAAAGAGACTGACACAGACAGATAGACACAGACAGATAAAGAGACTGACACAGAGATAATAAATACACAGATAATAAATACACATACCTCAGCTGTGAATCGTGAAGTGCCTGCAGTAGTTACAGAATCCTCAGAGCAGTTCTCTATAGCGGTCATGTTGTCATCATCATTGCATGGAGGCTATAATAAAGTTATTTAAAAAATAGTTACAAGTCATCACTTATTAGACAAGGTCCCCACTATGCTAAACCTGTGAAATGTGTGTATTTGGTACCAATGGGTTTGTATGACTTTCCTAAAACTGCAGGTCCCCACTACGTACATTACACTGGAAACAGTGTGTAAGACTTTCTCAAGTCAAGACCGAATATAATAAATTAATAGACAGACAGATAAAGAGACACAGACAGAGACAGGCACAGACAGATAAAGAGACTGACACAGGCACAGACAGATAAAGAGACTGACACAGACAGACAGACAGATAAAGAGACAAAGACAGAGACAAGCACAGACAGATAAAGAGACTGACAGACAGATAGACACAGACAGAGACAGGCACAGACAGATAAAGAGACTGACACAGGCACAGACAGATAAAGAGACTGACACAGACAGATAAAGAGACACAGACTGTCATAGACAGAGACAGGCACAGACAGATAAAGAGACTGACACAGAGAGAGACAGATAAAGAGACTGACACAGACAGATAAAGAGACAGACAGAGAAACAGACTGACACAGGCAGAGACAGATAAAGAGACTGACACAGACAGATAGACACAGACAGAGACAGGCACAGACTGATAAAAAGACTGACACAGACAGAGACAGATAAAGAGACTGACACAGGCACAGACAGATAAAGAGACTGACACAGACAGATAAAGAGACACAGACTGACACAGACAGAGACAGGCACAGACAGATAAAGAGACTGACACAGAGAGAGACAGATAAAGAGACTGACACAGACAGATAAAGAGACACAGACAGAGACAGGCACAGACAGATAAAGAGACTGACACAGACAGATAGACACAGACAGATAAAGAGACTGACACAGAGAATCAGAATCAGAATGAGCTTTATTGCCAGGTATGTTTACACATACGAGGAATTTGTTTTCGTGACAGAAGCAGAAGCTCCGCAGTGCAAGAGAATGACAGAAACAAAAAACACACAATAAAAAGAATAAAAAAAATACAAAAAATACAAATCAGTAGGTAAGGAATGACAATATACAAATTGACAATTGTATGGCAGATATATTACGAGCAGTTATGTATGTACAGGTATATTATGTGCAAAAAAATAATAATTTAAGTGTACACTAAGTATGTGTGTTAGATAATAAGTATATGTGTCTGTAAATATAAATAGTGTAATGTGTTCCACAGTTATTGTCAAATGTTCATTAGATGGATTGCCTGGGGGGAAGAAACTGTTCCTGTGTCTGGCCGTTCTGGTGCTCAGTGCTCTGTAGCGTCGACCAGATGGCAACAGTTCAAACAGGGAGTGTGCTGGATGTGAGGGGTCCAGAGTGATTTTGCCAGCCCTTTTGCTCACTCTGGATAAGTACAGTTCTTGAATAGACGGGAGGGTTGTACCGATGATTCTCTCTGCAGTCCGGACTACCCTCTGTAGTCTTCTGGGGGTCAGATTTAGAAGCTGAGCTGAACCAGACAGTTACTGAAGTGCAGAGGACGGATTCAATGATGGCGGAGTAGAACTGTTTCAGCAGCTCCTGTGGCAGGTTAAGCTTCCTCAGCTGGCGAAGGAAGTACAACCTCTGCTGGGCCTTTTTCACAATGGAGTCAATGTGAATGTCCCACTTCAGGTCCTGAGAGATGGTGGTGCCCAGGAACCTGAATGACTCCACTGCAGTCACAGTGCTGTTCATGATGGTTAGTGGGGGGAGAGCAGGGGGGTTTTCTCCTGAAGGCCACGATCACCTCCACTGTTTTGAGCGTGTTAAGCTCCAGGTTGTTGAGAGTACACCAGACAGCCAGCTCTTTAACCTCCTGTCTGTAAGCAGACTCGTCACCATCCTGAATGAGGCCGATGAGTGTGGTGTCATCTGCAAACTTCAGGAGCTTGACAGAGGGGTCCTTAGATGTGCAATCATTAGTGTACAGGGAGAAGAGCAGTGGGGAGAGAACACAGCCCTGGGGAGCTCCAGTGCTGATTGTACGGGTGCTGGATGTGTATTTTCCCAGCCTCACTAGCTGCTGCCTGTCTGTCAGGAAGCTGTTGATCCACTGACAGACGGAGGTGGGCACAGAGAGCTGAGTTAGTTTGGGGAGGAGGAGGTTTGGGATGATCGTGTTGAAGGCCGAGCTGAAGTCCACAAACAGGATTCTCACATAAGTCCCTGGTCTGTCTAGGTGTTGCAGAACATAATGCAGTCCAATGTTTACTGCATCGTCCACAGACCTGTTTGCTCTGTAGGCAAACTGAAGAGGATCCAGTAAGGGTCCAGTAATGTCCTTCAGGTGGGCCAGCACCAGTTTTTCAAATGACTTCATGACCACAGACGTTAAAGCCACAGGCCTGTAGTCATTTAGTCCTGTAATTTTGGATTTCTTTGGGATAGGGACGATGGTGGAGCGTTTGAAGCATGAAGGGACTTCACACAGCTCCAGTGATCTGTTGAAGATCTGTGTGAAGATGGGGGCTAGCTGGTCAGCACAGGATTTCAGACAAGCTGGTGTAACACAGTCTGGGCCTGGTGCTTTTTTCCTTTTCTGCTTCCGGAAGACCTGGCGCACCGCATCCTCGCTTATCTGTATTGCAGGTGTGGGGGAGAGGGGGGATGCAGGAGGTGTGAATGGTGAGAACGGTTGTGTGGAGAGGTGTTCAGGCGGGTTGCAAGAGGTGTAAATGGTGTGAACGGTTGTGTGGAGAGATGTTCAGGGCAGGTGATGGGGTGTTCTTTCAAACCTGCAGTAAAACTCGTTCAGATCGTCTGCCAGTCGTTGATTCTCCACAGTGCTGGGGGATGGTGTCTTGTAATTGGTGATCTCTTTCAGACTTTTCCACACTGATGCTGAGTCGTTGGAAGTGAACTGAGTCCTTATTTTATCAGAATAATTCCTCTTTGCCACTTTGATCTCCTTTTCCAGTGTGTATTTAGCCTGTTTATACAAGACATTGTCCCCCTTCCTGAAAGCATCTTCTTTGGCCTGACGGAGCTGACTGAGTTTTGCTGTGAACCACGGTTTTGTCATTGTTGTAAATTAGTTGAGTCCTGGTAGGAATACACATATCCTCACAGAAACTGATATAAGATGTTACAGTCTCTGTGAGTTCGTCCAGATCAGTGGCAGCAGCTTCAAAAACACTCCAATCAGTGAGGTCAAAACAAGATTGTAAATCCTGCTCTGCTTCATTAGTCCATCTTTTTACAGTCCTTACTACAGGTTTAGCTGATTTTAGTTTCTGCCTGTAGGTCGGTATAAGATGAATCAGACAGTGATCAGAACGTCCCAAAGCTGCTCGTGGAACAGAGTGATATGCATCCTTTATGTGTGGTGTAACAGTGATCCAATATATTACTGTCTCTTGTGGGACATGTAACATGCTGTCTGTATTTTGGCAGTTCACGGGAGAGGTCGGCTTTATTAAAGTCCCCAAGAATGATTAAAATGGAGTCCGGGTGTTGTTGTTCTGTCTCTGTGATCTGATCAGCGAGTTTCTGTAAAGCCAGACTTACGTGCGCTTGCGGAGGGATGTAAACGCTCACCAGAATGAACGAGTGAAACTCCCGCGGCGAATAGAACGGCTTGCAGTTAATGAAGAGAGAGACAGATAAAGAGACTGACACAGACAGATAAAGAGACACAGACAGAGACAGGCACAGACAGATAAAGAGACTGACACAGAGAGATAAAGAGACAAAGACAGATAAAGAGACTGACACAGAGAGAGACAGATAAAGAGACTGACACAGACAGATAAAGAGACTGACACAGAGAGAGATAATAAATACACATACCTCAGCTGTGAATCGTGAAGTGCCTGCAGTAGTTACAGAATCCTCAGAGCAGTTCTCTATAGCTGTCATAATGTCATCATCATTGCATGGAGGCTATAATAAAGTTATTTAAAAAATAGTTACAAGTCATCACTTATTAGACAAGGTCCCCACTATGCTAAACCTGTGAAATGTGTATATTTGGTACCAAAGGGTTTGTATGGCTTTCCTAAAACTACAGGTCCCCACTACGTACATTACTCTGAAAACAGTGTGTAAGACTTCCTCAAGTCAAAACCGAATATAATAAATTAATAGACAGATAGATAAAGAGACACAGACAGATAAAGAGACTGACAGAGACAGAGACAGATAAAGAGACTAACACAGGCACAGACAGATAAAGAGACTGACATAGACAGACAGACAGACAGACAGACACAGACAGATAAAGAGACAAAGACAGAGAAACAGACTCACACAGGCACAGACAGATAACGAGACAAAGACAGAGAAACAGACTGACACAGGCACAGACAGATAAAGATACTGACACAGACAGACAGACAGACAGACACAGACAGATAAAGAGGCAAAGACAGAGACAGACACAGACAGATAAAGAGACACAGACAGAGAAACAGACTGACACAGGCAGAGACAGATAAAGAGACTGACACAGACAGAGACAGATAAAAAAACTGACACAGGCACAGACAGATAAAGAGACTGACACAGACAGATAAAGAGACACAGACAGAGAAACAGACTGACACAGGCAGAGACAGATAAAGAGACTGACACAGAGATAATAAATACACATACCTCAGCTGTGAATCGTGAAGTGCCTGCAGTAGTTACAGAATCCTCAGAGCAGTTCTCTATAGCTGTCATGTTGTCATCATCATTGCATGGAGGCTATAATAAAGTTATTTAAAAAATAGTTACAAGTCATCACTTATTAGACGAGGTCCCCACTATGCTAAACCTGTGAAATGTGTGTATTTGGTACCAAAGGGTTTGTATGACTTTCCTAAAACTACAGGTCCCCATTACGTACATTACACTGGAAACAGCGTGTAAGACTTTCTCAAGTCAAGACCGAATATAATAAATTAATAGACAGACAGATAAAGAGACACAGACAGAGACAGGCACAGACAGATAAAGAGACTGACACAGGCACAGACAGATAAAGAGACTGACACAGACAGATAGACACAGACAGAGACAGGCACAGACAGATAAAGAAACTGACACAGAGATAATAAATACACATACCTCAGCTGTGAATCGTGAAGTGCCTGCAGTAGTTACAGAATCCTCAGAGCAGTTCTCTATAGCTGTCATGTTGTCATCATCATTGCATGGAGGCTATAATAAAGTTATTTAAAAAATAGTTACAAGTCATCACTTATTAGACAAGGTCCCCACTATTCTAAACCTGTGAAATGTGTGTATTTGGTAGTTTGTATGGCTTTCCTAAAACTACAGGTCCCCACTACGTACATTACACTGAAAACAGTGTGTAAGACTTTCTCAAGTCAAGACCGAATATAATAAATTAATAGACAGACAGATGGACGGACAGAAAGAAAGACAAAAGAAAAGAAAGTCTGATAGACAGAATGGCGTACAGAAGGGGTGTCATGATTCCATGATTACATTAAGGAGTACTCGGTTTTAACTGTTGATTAACTGACAAAATAGCCGAAGTGCTGCATTCCATGGATGAGAATCCATGAAATGCATTAAACTGCTTCCTAAGGCTGCACTATGCATTTAAACCATTTAAAACTCTTACTTTAGCAAAGTGCTATTGTGAATTCACTAAGGCTGCTATTCCATTAAATAAAAGATAAATTAAATTAAACCTACACTAACACAGGACAAAACATTATCTTCCTAAATATTTTGTTCATAGAAAATTCATCACAATTAAAAAAAAAATTAAAACCCTCGCATGGTTTCATGGTTTGATGTCCACATGTTCTTGTTCAAGAAGTGACAGTAGCTGTAGCAATTCTATTGTAAAGAAATGGCCAAATGTTAATGATCAAGTGAACATTTGAATTAATTGTTGTTTAGTCAATATTAAATAAGGATTGGATAATACTTAGGCCAGTTTCACAGACAGAGCTTAGACTAAACCAGAATTAGGTCACAGTTCAATTGACCACTCGCAATACCTGCCCACCCTTAGTTACTGTTGCCATGGATGACAAACAATGCCCCTCACACTATACACGTTCTCAAGCAGTAAAAAATACAATTGCAAAGCAAAGAGAAAACTGACAACACACCAACAGAAAATACAAAGCGGGGGGGGGGGGGGGGGGGGGGGGGTTCTAAAAGACGCTAAGAAAAGTGGGGATTAAAGTCTAAAACCTGACTTGAAATAACCTAACAAATCAATCGGGACTAAAGCGGTTTCATAAACGACAATTTAAGCTCATGCAATCTCAGTTATTTGATCCAGGTTCAGTGAGTCAGGATAATTTGATGTGCACGCTTATTCTTAAGCAGCCCTTAATGTCGATCATGGATCAAATCAATCCACCACAGCAAACAGCGAATATTTGTGCTGTTTAATGCATTTGAGACATTGTGTTTTTCCCTGTGCATAACTGACACATCACAGGTATATTTTTCAACTGCAAATGTTATAAGTCAAGCGAATATATCCATTTTGCTGTCAGGAGGGGGCGAGGTTTAGGTGAACGAAGTAGCTGTGCGTGCTGACAGCGCTGCGTTCATGAGACAGAACGCAATAGAATAATAGCGCAATAATTTAATAAATAAATAAAATATATCTTGTTAGACATTAAATGTGACTTAATATTTTAATTCTACATATAATCATAATTTTATGACAGACCTAACTGTAAATCAAATGTAAGCTGGCTAATGAGTTAAATCTGTGTTCCTCTTATCAGTTAAAATGTAGTCTGATTCTATTTATTTTTTAAAAATTTTAATTCAGTAATTTTTAACTTTTGATTTAGTGTTTTAATGCTTTAAAATGCAATTTTGGATTGCAATTTAATTTATTGTTCTAATAACCATAAAAGGTACAGCTGTCATAAAACGTGAGAGAAAGGCTGCATGGCTAGAAACTGCTGCTCAATTGAATGTGCAAGTAGCCACAATGTTAAAATGTTTTCATATATATATATATATATATATATATATATATATACACACAGGTCCTTCTCACAAAATTAGCATATTGTGAAAAAGTTCATTATTTTCCATAATGTAATGATAAAAATTACACTTTCATATATTTTAGATTCATTGCACACCAACTGAAATATTTCAGGTCTTTTATTGTTTTAATACTGATGATTTTGGCATACAGCTCATGAAAACCCAAAATTCCTATCTCAAAAAATTAGCATATTTCATCCGACCAATAAAAGAAAAGTGTTTTTAATACAAAAAAAGTCAACCTTCAAATAATTATGTTCAGTTATGCACTCAATACTTGGTCGGGAATCCTTTTGCAGAAATGACTGCTTCAATGCGGCGTGGCATAGAGGCAATCAGCCTGTGGCACTGCTGAGGTGTTATGGAGGCCCAGGATGCTTCGATAGCGACCTTAAGCTCATCCAGAGTGTTGGGTCTTGCGTCTCTCAACTTTCGCTTCACAATATCCCACAGATTCTCTATGGGGTTCAGGTCAGGAGAGTTGGCAGGCCAATTGAGTACAGTAATACCATGGTCAGTAAACCATTTACCAGGGGTTTTGGCACTGTGAGCAGGTGCCAGGTCGTGCTGAAAAACGAAATCTTCATCTCCATAAAGCTTTTCAGCAGATGGAAGCATGAAGTGCTCCAAAATCTCCTGATAGCTAGCTGCATTGACCCTGCCCTTGATAAAACACAGTGGACCAACACCAGCAGCTGACATTGCACCCCAGACCGTCACTGACTGTGGGTACTTGACACTTGACTTCAGGCATTTTGACATTTCCTTCTCCCCAGTCTTCCTCCAGACTCTGGCACCTTGATTTCCGAATGACATGCAAAATTTGCTTTCATCCGAAAAAAGTACTTTGTACCACTGAGCAACAGTCCAGTGCTGCTTCTCTGTAGCCCAGGTCAGGCGCTTCTGCCGCTGTTTCTGGTTCAAAAGCACACGCCTGTGCACGGTGGCTCTGGATGTTTTCTACTCCAGACTCAGTCCACTGCTTCCGCAGGTCCCCCAAGGTCTGGAATCGGTCCTTCTCCACAATCTTCCTCAGGGTCCGGTCACCTCTTCTCGTTGTGCAGCGTTTTTTTTGCCACACTTTTTCCTTCCCACAGACTTCCCACTGAGGTGCCTTGATACAGCACTCTGGGAACAGCCTATTCGTTCAGAAATTTCTTTCTGTGTCTTACCCTCTCGCTTGAGGGTGTCAATGATGGCCTTCTGGACAGCAGTCAGGTCGGCAGTCTTACCCATGATTGCGGTTTTGAGTAATGAACCAGGCTGGGAGTTTTTAAAAGCCTCAGGAATCTTTTGCAGGTGTTTAGAGTTAATTAGTTGATTCAGATGATTAGGTTAATAGCTCGTTTTAGAGAACCTTTTCATGATATGCTAATTTTTTGAGATAGGAATTTTGGGTTTTCATGAGCTGTATGCCAAAATCATCAGTATTAAAACAATAAAAGACCTGAAATATTTCAGTTGGTGTGCAATGAATCTAAAATATATGAAAGTTTAATTTTTATCATTACATTATGGAAAAAATCACAATATGCTAATTTTTTTGAGAAGGACCTGTATATATATATATATATATATATATATATATATATATATATATATATATATATATATGTATATTTATCATTTGGGCACAATACATCAAATACAGTTGGTTGTAGCCTATATTTTCATTTATTTGATTAAGTTACATATTCTGTATACTTTTATTACAGCTGCATTGAAAACAGATGAGCGTGAGTGGGATTATGTCCACAGAATAAGCACACATTTTAACATATCATTTTATTAAATCACACTCAGTATTTTAACTTAAGCGCTGCAACAAAGATTATTAAAGGACTTTGGCTGCAAGCCATGCATACAGCACCGAACATGTACTCGCAAAAGAAGTACTTTAAAGGAATTCCTTATCTTAGTTATGTTACTATAGGCTTAAACCTTGTCTGTGAAACTGGGGGATAGTGTACTTAAATGGATACTCCACCCCAAAATGAAAATTTAGTAATTAATCAATTACCCCCATGCCGTTCTAGACTTATAAAAGCTTTGTTCGGCTTTGGAACACAATATAAGATATTTTAGAGGAAATATTTGTCACTTCCTAGCATTCAGGTTGAACCACTGATGGCAGATGGAGTACTCTGACGATGTCTTTCAAACTTTTCTGGACCCCGATGCTGTTATTTACCAGGCAGTCAATGTGACAGTCACAAGACTCCCAGATTTATCATAAAATATATCTTAAATTGTGTTCTGAAGACGAACGAAGCTTTTAAAGGTTTGGAACGACATGGTACCAATGGTAATGACAATTTTCATTTTGGGGTGGAGTATCCCTTTAAGTTATGATTTTATATTTTTAAAATATTACATGTATTTTAACATGTTTGTTTAATAAAACCATATAACTTGCTTTGATCCTTGATTTGAACCAAAATTATTATTGCCTCATTGCTATTATATATGTATTTTAAGCCATTGCAAAGGCTTTTATTCCCTTAGATAAATTTGTATTATCACTGAAAAAAAGTTATTTATTTGACGTTTCCATGCGGGTATGACATTGTTGACAGATGATGCAATGACACCACTACACTGTTTAAAATAGCTGATTTCTATGGTTTCAAACATATATCTGGAAACATATATAGCATTGTTCTAGTAGTTTATTTATATATTTTAATCTAAAAAAAATGCACATAATAAGTATTTAATTAAAAACTTTCCATTTCCTCTACTGTACAAATTATAAAAGTAGTCAAATTTTGCCAAACCTTTCTCCAAGGCCAGTGACTTCCTCCATAGTCATATGTGAGTTCCTCTCCAGGAAAGATGTCTCTTGCAGCGAATAGGCACAAACAGGGTTTTCCCTCAACGATAATCCTTTTCATTGTACAATTTGGGTTTATGTGATCATCATTTATAAGGCGGCCAAGGGTGCCATCCTCATGAGTTGCATCAATGCTTCAGGAAACAAAAATTAATCATTTAGCCTAACAAACTACAACAAGACAAATTTGGATTTGAACAAAATTAAAATTACTTTTTTTTTTAACTGCAAACTTTAAAATGTATTCATTAAACAAAAAAAAAAACAACTACCTCCACTTCTTGTTCTGCCAGATGAAGTCAAACATAAAAAAAGTGTCTTGATTGGCCTCTCTTCTTTGTTCGGCTTCAATCAAGGTGATCATTTCTCCCCTATATTCGACAACAAAATCTCCTTTAATAAAAGGAATTAAGGCAAACACTCCACGACCTGAAAAAAAGGGTGGGGGGTGGGGTAAATACAATTGTTAATACAATTCCTTGTAGACATGTAACTAATACATTGATGGTTAGCCAAATGTAAACAACTTTTATGCTTTGTAATAGTTTAACCAATGTATTCAACATTCTTTCATCATGCTTATTTCTTTCATTAATTTACAGATAATATCACAAAGAGCAATTTAAAACTGCTAAAACAAACAAAAAAACACAATATCCTTTATATCCCAATGGACCCAGATCCTATAAAATAATCATGGTTACTTATTTAGTATTTTTAAACCACTTAAATCATAGTTAAAACGTATGTGATTACTGTAAATTTACCACTCATAACGTTACCAATTAAGAAACCCAGTCCTGCTAGCAATACCTAGGCCTTACTATACAGTACTATAGGCTCTTTGCTATATCGTGGTAACAAAACTAAGAAATCATTCGCTGCCTTGTTTATTCGTGGCCACGATTTCCTATTTTATTCCCTGGTGTTAGCAGTTTCATAATTCATTCGTGGAAGACTTCCTATTCATGGCCATGATATATATTTATATTTCCCGCGTCATGTGTGGAGCGCCGTACTGCTAATCACAATCAGTCACAACAACATCTAAGTTCTTTACAAACCTACCTTTATACTCGTTTATGTGTTTGGCCTCCAGTGCGTCGGTCTTGTCGATGCGACGGAGAACATGATCTTCCGCTTCTTTTAACGGTTTTATTCTTCTCCTTCTCATTTCAACAGGCCGTCTCACGTCGCTCCTCCGGTTCCAGTGATTCAGAGAGGTCACGCGGTCTCACAATCTCCCGCCACGCCGCAGTTAATAACACTTTACAATACGCAGTAACACGCACAAGTAAACACTTTAAATTGTATAACGACGTGAAATTTAAGATTATCAATAGTTCATTCGCCACATTCAAAGATTATGATTCTGAAAAAACTTTAACGTTAATTAATCTCATTAGAAAACTCCATCACATAAACATTCTTAAAAATAATTCGAATTTGTGATGTTTATTTATTGAATTATGTAATATAATATTTACAAGTAGGTTAATTACCTGTAAGAATGTACTTTCCCCATTGATAGACACTGTTTAAAGTTGTTTTTGTCATTTAATTAAGCGACTTGCGCATGAGCAGTTGAAAAAAATGTGTACCTTCATATATTACGTCATATGTGTGTGTAGAGGTGCAGTTCCGCACAGCCACACACACTCACACACAGAAATCCGGTTTTTGTTCATGGAGGGGATCAAGAAAAAAACTGCACTAGGCCTATCAGCACCGCCTCCTGAGCCGATTACAAGCAAAACATTGTGGGGACCGGGGATTTGGTCCCCACTATGTTTTCGGTCCCCACTATGTGAGTGTGCTAACGTGTTGAGGACCCCACTATGTAATAAAAACAAACACACACACACACACACATGAAAAGAGCACTGTAACTTTACAATTGTTCAATTAAAATAAACATATTTTGCTTCATACAAAGTGTCTGTTGTCTTTGATTAGCCTAAAAGTAAATAAAATGACATTCTGAGGACTTAAAGTGAAAGTCCCCTAAACGTCCCGAATGGCCCCTGCACGTCTTGTGAACGTCCCCGTGAATGTCCAGAGGACGTCTTCGCGAACGTCCGCTCGACGTCAAGGGGGCCCTACATGCTGACGTCCAGGGGACGTTCACAGAGGCCATTTAGGGGACATCCTGGGGACCTTTTTTTGTTAGCTGGGTTGTGCCATGAAATACGTGATGTAGAGTAATGTGTGTTGTAAAGATCGCGAATGAAAACAAAAGAAAAGGAAAAGCTTACAGTGGCATGAGTCGTGATGGTGATTATTGCTTGAATGGAGAGAACTTCGTATGTAAGTGATTTTAAAACGTAAGACAGTACACAGATTTGAAGACTACAAAAAAGATTTCAATTCTACTGTTAATACAATTTTGGTAAACTACTATGAGATGGATAGACTAAATGTTATATAAGATGGGCTACCTTTTATTTTTATGGTATATCAAAAAGTGTATAATTTTAAATGTGATTGTTGGTACATTTTACCAGTATTTACCTTACTTTAATAACAAAAATTAAAATAGGAAAAATATGCTATGTATGGAACAAAAATAATGACAAATGTTTTTGAAATAAAAAAGCTTGTTGAATTGCACTAATTGAAAAAAATAGGCATTGCATTAACCATTCTTGCATTTTAATGTATTGTATTTTTAAGGATTGCATTTTTGGGGGATGAAATTCAACATGGTTGTAAGTAAATATAAGCTGTAAACATTTCAATTAAAAGCATTTCACATAAATTTTCATTATGGAAAATTCAATAATCCATATTCACCTTTCAGATTTCGTTTCCAAAATATTCGTTCTGTTTAAAAATAAAAATTAGCTTCCTCAAATTTAGTGGTTTAAATATGACGCTGCCCATCCGGGAACTGCAGGAAAAGCAGTAGATCACCGATGCGTGATCACCATCTGCTATTAGTCTGCCTCACCAGCAGGTGCCACTAGTGGCTGTAGACAAGGCCAACATAACGGTTTAAGAGAGGCATTCATGTCAATTTCATTCACAAAAACGGATTTACAGAAATGGGAAGTACATATGATGATCATCAGGGCCAGTATATTCCAAAAATCTGGTAAATGAGACAAAAGCTATGTTTGTTTAATTTAACATCTTCACGATTTCTTTCCCTGTGCATAGCATACATGTATGTAACTTTCTGCACCACGAAAAATATTATAACGTTATTCCCACAGATGCTGATGCACAGATTAAATATTACGTCTGAGGAAGACATACAGCTATTGCTTTTATATTGCAGCGCTGTGCTGCAATACTACATCACACCCCAGGAATCCCCCAACAACCAAAACACTGCTTAATGCACTAATACAGTGATAGAGCAAAGTCAGTGTACACCGTATTGCTGTACAAAATACACAACATTCAAATGTATTAAACATCATAAACCCATCTTTTTAGGCAAGAACCAGACTTGGGTGTCATGTATAAAATATTCAGTGGGACTGAATTTATATTGAACCTGATTGCAATTGAATAAAAACATTAGAAATTGACAATTAATGTTTTCTTTCCTCGGTTAATTCAAACAGCAAATAAATTATATATGACATTATCAATAACTTTGATCTATTGCGCGTTTAAGCACTCTAAAAAAAACTTTAGCCTATTTATAATCACTGAAGCTGTATACACTGTGAAATTAGTCTCTTATTTACACTGTACATACATTGTACACTGAACACACGAACATAAGTTATGGCTATCTGAAGTTGGCTGATAGCTATGATTTTCCAGAATGGAATTTGGAGAAAAACGGGTTTAAAGTTTCACTTTCACTTACAACGATCCGCTGTCTGTCAGGAGCTTTACTGCATCATTACACAAACAGACTAACGCTGAAGAGGACAGTTTTCCGCTGTTTATCACGATGGGCACAGTCTCTGAACTTTTGATCACCTCTTGTATGTTTAGATAGCTCGAATAGCGTACCTTGTAGTTTATTTAGAAAAGTGTCCAGCGCACTTGTGCATATAAAAGACTGTCATCGGACCTTTAGTAACTTCATCATCCGATCCTCTATCTCTGGATGTGAAATAGTCTGTTATAACATCATTTAGGGCACTGACATCACTAAGATTGAGCAGACTGAGAGCAAGATTGTTTAAGTGTGCAGCTAACGTTACTTCAAATAAATCAAAAATAAACTTTGCTTGCTGTAATTTACACAGGACTGGACTCATTTATTATAAATGTTACGTGGTTTGTTTATTTTGATAGGTTAACTGTTTTTTTGGTTTTAATAGAAAGTACCTCTGCAGCTCGGAAGAGAAACATAAGAGAAAGAAATTTTTCTGTAGGCTACTTATTTTGCCAAGATATTTTCACAGGTGACAAGATGTTATAGAATAATAAAAACTTAATTTTGACAAAAAATTGACATTCAACCTATTTTTCAAAATTCCTGAAAAATTCCCAAAGCGAAATCAGACGGGTTTTCCCAGATCATATCACAAATATGGTTCTACATGTCCAGATCTTAATTTAATGTCACAATCGACACTGTCTATTCATTTTTACTTTGTTGGCAACAGACGGAATAGATTTAATTTGTTTGTGCATGGACAAAAACACTGCAACAGATGAAACCAGTGAAATGCAACACAAGCTAGAACTACTGCATGATGAGCGTTTTCTTTATAATAGTTTCTCTGGCAGCGTTAATACACCAAAATTTGCCGTTTTATTATCACGCCATAGGTGTAATTTACAGGTGTGACAAAGGGATGTACCTAATACATTTATTAGGCAGCAGATCAGAACATTATACCATTCGATTGTTAAATAAAAGGTGATCTGGCACTGGAATGAGTTGTTTCTGAAATCATGGTGAGTGCTCGTTGACTGTTATCAGTGTTCAAACAGACGAGCCTTCAATCTATCGATGAACACTGCTGCAAAAATGAAATGCACACAAATATTTGCTTCTCTTGATAAACAATCACTGATATCTTTGGTTTTAAGAAAAAAAGTTCCAGCCCTAGCACATTATCACACACAAAAATAAATAGCGGATCTATGTATTTATTTATTCACTTACGTGTAGAATCATGATAATACCGTAGTATAGTGGATGTAAGGATGATAAACATTGACTATAAATTCCCAGACAGTGTTCATTATGTAGGTATCAGGAATTACAGTTTAATTTTTTGTATATTAAAATAAATATGATCCCATACAGTAGCCTAGTATAAAAATATATTTATGATTTGACTTAAATAAAACAAATCTAAAGGGGGGGGGGGGTCTTTAAAACAGGTCTATTCATTTATACTGTTATCAGTAGAAGTAGATTCGTCTCTTGTCGTCTTCTGAGAGAATATACGCTGTTAAAGAATTAGTTCACTTTCAAAGATGAAATTTCAAAATAATTTACTTACCCCAATGTCATCCAAGATGTGTATGTATTTCTGTCTGTCTGTCAGTCGAAAAGAAGTTTATGTTTTTTAGGTTTTTACTTCGGCATATTGTGGACGTTAATGGACTCCTCGCGGTTACGTTTTCAATGCAGCTTCAGAAGATCTATAAACTCTACCAGATGATGAATAAGGGCCTTATCAAGCGAATCGATTGGTCATTTTTTAACAATATATAAAACGTAGTCTTTTCGACTGAAGACAGAAATACATACACATCTTGGATGACATGGGGTGAGTAAATTATTTTGAAATTTCATCTTTGAAAGTGAACTAATCCTTTAATGCAGCGTTAGAAAACTCTGTCAGTTGTGAGGAATAAACTCATTATACAGCGCTCTCTGATACCTGTCTCTATGCTTGTGCTCGCTTCGGGTGTGTGCGAGAACAGCGCTTAAGTAACGACTTCTGTTTCGTTTCTTCTTTTTGTGGTTTTAAAAAGCTTGAACGTGTAAATTGGCAAATTAATCTGCGAATCACATGCAGAACGGTGGTGTGTGGACCTATCACGGTCAACTCCGCTTAGAGAGATCAGAGCAATCTTTTAATAACTAATTTAACATGAAACTGTCAATTGCTACTCGAACAACAACAATACAGAACAGTTAGGAAATTCACAAACAATAAATAATAAATAAACAATAAATAACAGAGCATATCTATTATACACATTTTTCTTAATATTAAGAAGTCTGAGGAAGACAAAGCAATAGCTACTTTATGTCTTCCTCAGACTTATTTGGCATCAGCATCAGGTGGGAATAACGTTATAATCATGTCCGCGGTAGAGAAAGCTACATATATGTATGCTATGCACAGGGAAAGAAATCGTGAAGATGTTAAATTAAACATAAACATAACTTTTGTCTCGTTTACCAGATTTTCGATATATACTGGCCCTGATGATCATCATATGTACTTCCCATTTCTGTAAATCCGTTTTTGTGAATGAAATTGACATGAATGCCTCTCTTAAACCGTTATGTTAGCCTTGTCTACAGCCGCTAGCGGGACCTGCTAGTGAGGCAGACTAATAGCAGATGGTGATCACGCATCAGTGATCTACTGCTTTTCCTGCAGTTCCCGAATGTGCGGCATCGAATTTGAACCACTAAATTTGGGGAAGCTAATTTTGTAAAGCAAAATAAAATGGACTGAAATTTGCCTGTTGAATATTATAGGTTGTATTTTTAAACAGAACAAATATTTTGGAAACGAAATCTGAAAGGTGAATATGGATTATTGATTTTTTCTTAATGAAAATTTATGTGAAATGCTTTTAATTGAAATATTCACAGCTTATATTTACAACCATGTTGAATTTCATCCCCCAAAAATGCAATCCTTAAAAATACAATGCATTAAAATGCAAGAATGGTTAATGCAATGCCTTTTTTTTTTCAATTAGTGCAATTCAACAAGCTTTTTTATTTCAAATACATTGGTCATTATTTTTGTTCCATATATATGAAAATAATTTAAGATTTTTTTTTCTCAGTAAAACACAACATTCGGTTTTCAAAAAACCTTTTTTCAAAAGGTACATCTGGAAAAAGGGGGGTCGTCTTATAATCAGGGTCATCTTATATTCAGGTCAATACGGTAATTATAGAACTCAATTCCTTCATACATTCTTGGTTATAGTTTTGGGTATCAAACCTTAGAAAGAAACGGTTCAGATCATCTGCTTTTTGCATATCATCATTTGATACATACGTCTTTGCCGGTTGAATATTAGTAATGTCTTTTATCGAGCTCCACATATTTTGCATAGTAAACTTATAGAAATTCTCTTCTAAAACGTTTTTTTGTCTTTTCCTTGCCGTTCTTAACAACTGATTCAGTTTTTTCTAAACAGATTGAAGTGCTACACGATCATGATTTCTAAAAGCTATTTTTTTTACCGTTGATACAATACTTTATCTCCTTGGTAACAGTAGTGTAGCCAGAAAAGAGACTCTGGCTGTGCATATGAAAATCTGGGTGTGCCACATTTATTGTCAGATTACTGTGCAAAATTATTAACCCTAACCATAACCATGCCCCACATAACCATAAAACTATATAAAATAATATAGCTGCAAGCAGCAATACAGGGCCAAGCTATGCAAGGCACAGCAAACAGACCAAGTATGGTGCACATCAAGTACAGCAGCGCAGCAAGCATTTAAGCACCAAGAGCAGTGCAGAGCCTGAAGAACAAAACATCAGAAATCGGGGACAGTACTTTTATGCGGCTCGCCCCGAAGATCATTTGAGCGAAAAAAAAAATGGAACACTGTACTTTTCAAAATGGCTACTACTGTAATGGGCGGAGTCTTAATGTATGATATTGTTTGTGATCAGCATGATGAGAGCAATCAGGTGTACTATTTCTCATTGTCTCATAGGGCTGCCATAGACTCCCATTTGCGGAAGAATAATATACATTACACTCAGGATCGCCAATAACATAGTCATAACATAGTGCCTGTTAGCTGCACTGTAAAACCTGATGAGTTAGTTCAACTCAAACCGTTTGAGGAAACCGATTACATTAAATCCTTTAAGTTTATTAACTCAAAAAATGTAAGCATAAAAAAAATTTGATTTGTGTCCAAGTAACTTATTGTTAAGATAACTTGGGTAAATAAAGTTCTAATAGTACTAAGTCCATTCAATTAATATAACTCAAATCTATGAAGTACACTGTAAACCCGAATAAGTAAGCAGAACTAGCAGATTTTTATTTTGTACTTAAACATTTCAAGTTACAATTAAAATGTATGAGTACATTAATTCATACAATTAACTTAAAACTTTCAATTGATCTCATTGTGAACACTTTTATTAGTATAAACTCAGTTAGCTTTTAAAATCTAATCTGCTTACATACTAATTTGCTAACATATTAACAATAGTGTTATACAGAAGCTGTATGAGCGTAACAATATAAAGGGATCATTTGCTCTCAAATCAAGCTGCATTTACCACTTGTCACCATAAAGCCAACATTAACAGAAATTCTTCTAAATTAGCATAACATAAATTAGCAAAACATTAATCATTGCTAAATCTCACACTTAACATTAATCTTACACAAAAAAAAAACTTATATTACACTTAATTTTAGCATTTACTCTCCCTTTTGAGTGCCATTGGCAAAGCATGCTGGGAAATAGACATCAAAGCCGTTTCAGTTAAACTTAAGTTTGTCTAAATTAAAATAAATAATTTCATAAAACTCAAAACAATGAAACGGTTTAGTTTACTTAAAATATATCAGTTATGTGAACTTGAAAGAAAAACAAAGTGCTAAATACTCATAAAGTTAATTTCACTGAACTAATTCGTTTAATTTAAGTTTTTCCTACTCAAACCAATTAATTATTTTGAGCGTTAGGGTTTACAGTGATGCTTAAAGGGCGAGACGGCGTGGCCTGGCCTTGAAAGCCTCAATTATTTCATCCAGGTCCAGTGTCTCTGCTGGTTCTCGTTCAAATGTCAGCAACGAGAGGCTATTTAGTCTTTCTGTGAGCATGGTTGCTCTGTTGCTGGATTTGATTCGGTTCAATTCAGGACTTTCCACTCCAAGTCCATAGTGCTTGCTTGGTACCTGTAATATTTCCATCTGGCCAAACGTGTCAGATCCAGGCAGCAAGGAGGCAGCAGCCTTCATTATTCTGTAGGAGTCATTCTGAAAACGGTTGTTAAGTTCCATTAGCTGTCTGTCAAGAATGGAAATCCACAAGGATTGCAAATCTAAGTCACTCCTAATGGGCGCACACCTGCCCTCTGTAGAGGTCACATGCGAGTCGGAAAGCCTGGCAGGTAATTTTTTGTTACGTGCACCCACTATGTCCCAGTTGTGCACATCGTTCTTCTTCATGACGTCATCAGTAAGCCCAATGATTCTTTCAAATTCCCCATCTGAGTTATTCCTAAATGTAGTAAAAGTTTCTTTTAAACCCTCAATCATGTGAACAGAGTCAGTAACAGAAACAGATAGGGACTGTAGGCCTTTTGTCACAAATTCACTTGCACTAAACAGCTTAGAAAATGCAACAAGGATAAAGATGAACCTCTTGGTCTGTATTTGTTGCAAAAGAGACTCTGCATCTATTTTGGTCTGGCCTGAGCCTTCTGCAAACTCACTCAGTGTTTCCAATATGACGTCGTACAACTTCAAGAATCGACTCACAGACTAACAGATTTTGAACTCCATCTAATATCCGTGGAGTGCACAAGCTCTAGACAGGGTTTGTCGGGGTGTAGCTCTTTTTGGATCTGTAGAAACCGTGCGTGTCTGTTGGCTCCAGTCATGAAATGGTGCAGTGAATTTATAACATCAAAAAAAGTGACCACAGTAGGAGACACTTTTGAGGCTGTTGAAAGAACAAGATTCAGGCGGTGCGAGTGGCAGTGTACATACACTGCATGGGGGAAAGTTTTTTTGAGGAGCACCTGCACCCCAGTTCTCCCACCTGACATGACTGCCGTGCCGTCAAAACTGAAACCAACACACAATTCAGGATCCAAATGCAGAGGTTCCAGTACTTCCAAAATTTTGACAGCGATGCCAGAGGATGTCATATCATCTGTTGCCACAAATCCAACAGTTCTCTCTCTTAGATTGCCATTAAATATATACCTCACACAGACAGCAATCAGTTCCTTCTTCGAGAGGTCCTTGTATTCATCAGCTAAAATGGCATAATAGGTGTCAGCCTGTGCATGCAATTCTGCTCTGATTTTTCGTCTGAGAAGTGATGCTGCAGTTTCAAGGATGTCGTTTTGAATATCTGGACTCATCATTTTTGCATTAGCTGGAAGCTCATCAAGGCGTCGTTTTATCTCTGGGTCATATTTACAAAGCACTTTAAACAACTCCAAAAAGTTTCCTCTGTTAAGACTTTCTGTGTCTTCTTTGTGACCACGCAGTGCAATCCCTTGTTTCGCACAGAAAAGCAAAATATCAATGATAACTTTGACATGTGCCCGGTTTCTTTCAATCATGTCAGTAAAATGCTCCTGTGTGTCTTTTGTTACCTGATGTATGATGTCACCTTTTTCCAGCCCTTTTTATCTCCATGAAACCTTTGTGTCGGGCCACAGCAGCAGCATGGGCTTTACTGGCTTCATGTTTTATACAAAACTGACCAAGATGCCCCCAGTCTCTTAGTCCTGCTTTGCTGAATCTGTCCTCCTTGGCATCAGTGTTAAAGTGGCGACAGGAATGGCAAAAAACAGCATCCATTGTGAAACTGTACTCTAACCAAGTGTACCGGTCATACCACTTAGCAGAAAAATTCCTCCTCTTTCCACTGACTGTTTGCGTGACTGGAAAAGCACACAGTTTTGGCTGACATGCAGGCTCATCTGCTGTGGAAAGGTTTGTAGGCTTAAGCTCTGAGATGGAGGCCATTTCGGTGTCTTCTGGTTCAACAGTTTTTTCCGTAGCCAGGAGCGCAGGAAGAGTCACATCTGTTGATGTTGGGCCCAGGGACGGAGAAACATCCTCATCAGGTGTAATGTTAGGCCTTGTGTCCGGCTGTCCATCAAGCCGAGGTTTTTTTCTAAAAAAAATTAAGAAGGGAGCTCTGCGACATATTGCTAGCTAGCAATGTGCAATCAAAAATTATCTGTTTGTTTGCGCGGCAAAGATCTCTGGGGAGCTGCTGGGGTCACAGTCAGCTGCTGTTTGCTGATTGGTTGGTAGTCCGAATGTCAGCAGATATTTTTTTAATGAAAATAATTTAAAATGTAAATTACATTTTAACATTTTGAGCATTATGACACCATATATTGGATTTTTATTTCTGTGCCCCTGAGAGTATGATTTAGAATGTTCAGTGGCGTCACAGAACTGTCAGATTCAAACTGTTTTCATGCGTTGGCTGGCGCTGAGCCAGAGACGGACGCGCTCAGCGCTTGTCATATATCAACAATTATCATATAACTAATATGCAGTGTTTTCAACCACATAATGTTTATTTTAGGTTTCATACATTTAAATATACATAATCACTAGTAAAACAAAACATTGGTAGTTTGTAAAAACACACTGATGTCTATGGAAGCAGTAAAAACTATCAATATATTCAAATGTAAAATGAATGTGTTTTATTCATATATCAGACACACATAGCAGAACAATAAAGTTTACTCTATTCTCACAGTTCAACAGCCACTTACTTTCATGTATTTCGGGAGAAACTGGGGAATTCAAGTGCTGTACCAGAGACAGTTTGGCTGTACGTTAAATCTGGCTGACAGGACTCTGAACTGCAGCGCTCATCTCGTTAGATCAAGATAATTTATAAAGGTTTTAAAAACGAAGAATCGGAATATCAAATAGTTTACATGGTAAGCGTGTCAATGTTTGTGAATATTTTTTAATAAAAAATGAAAAACGAAATAAAAGGAATAGCGATACATCTGTTAGTTATTGTGGCTGAGGTGTGTCACGTGACAATCATGACGCGTCGCCATGGAAACAAGGGGTCAGTTAAAATATTTGTAACTTATGCGTGAAAGGGTTGAATTTAAAAAATATATTTTCTAAGTAAACAACAATAGCCCAAGTTTAGTAAACATTTTTTATTGAGACTATAAAAAATAATTCTGCATCTATTTTTAGGTGTGCCAGCTGCCACTGTGGGTGGCACCGGGACACCCTGGCACACCCGTGGCTACGCCACTGCTTGGTAATATAAACTTTATTGTTTGGATAAATAGTAACCTGCTTTTTTGAATCCACGTAATCCGTACAATAGTTTATATAATCAGTTTTATTTTCGTGGATTCATCTAGATCAGCTCTATTAAAGATGAACTTTCATGTCTCGATTCTCCCCCGACACAGGCTGTTTCTCCGTTTTGCATTCGAGGGGCGGGCATATCAGTACAAGGTCCTCCCCTTCGGGCTATCCCTGTCGCCTCGTGTCTTCACCAAGGTCGTGGAGGTAACCCTCGTTCCCTTGAGGGTAGCAGGCATTCGCATTCTCAACTACCTCGAAGACTGGCTCATAATGGCCCAGTCTCTAGCTCAGTTGTGCGAACACAGGGACGTGGGACTTAGCCACCTCAGCTGGTTGGGGCATCAGGTCAACTGGGAAAAGAGCAAACTCTCCCCTGTGCAGAGGATCTCTTTTCTCGGTGTCGAGTTGGACTGGGCCGACCAGACGTAGCGTTTTTAGAGGCTCCTGGGGCATATTGCATCTGCTGCTGCTGTCATGCCGCTCGGATTGCTTCATATGAGACCGCATCAGCGTTGGCTTCAAGATCGAGTCCCGAGATGGGCATGGCAACGGGTCTTGGTTACCCCGTCCTGCCGCCAAACCTTCAGCCCGTGGTTGGACCTTGCTTTTCTACGGGCAGGGGTTCCCCTAGTGCAAGTGTCCAGGCATATTGTTGTTTCAACAGATGCCTCTGCCATCGGCTGGGGAGCCATGTGCAACGGCATGCAGCTTCAGGCACCTGGACAGGGCCTCGTCTGCTGTGGCATATCAATTGCCTAGAGTTGCTGGTAGTAAGGCTTGCTCTGCGCCGCTTCAAACCAAGGCTTCGTGACAGGCACGTACTGGTCCGTATGGACAATACTGCAACTGTTGCCTACATCAACCACCAGGGTGGTCTACGCTCCCGTCGCATGTTGCAACTCGCCCGCCATCTCCTCCTTTGGAGTCAGAAGCATCTGAGGTCGCTTCGTGCCATTCACGTCCCAGGCGAGTTTAGTCGTGGAGCAGATGAGCTCTCACGTCACCCCGCCCTTCCGGGAGAATGGCGACTCCACCCCGAGACATTCCAGCTGATCTGGAGACACTTCGGGGACCTGCAGGGATTTTCGGTTGACGATACGTGCCTTGAATTCGGGCTGGCCAACTCTCACGTTGTCCTGAGACCCCGGCCTGGATACGTGCCCAAAGTTCCCACCACGCCTTTCAGGAATCAGGTGGTGAACTTGCAAGTGCTGCCCCAGGAGGAGGCAGACCCAGCCATCACTTTGCTCTGTCCCGTTCGTGCCTTGCACATTTACGTGGACCGCACGCAGAGCTTCAGGACCTCAGACCAGTTTTTTTTTCTGCTTTGGAGGACAGCAGAAGGGAAAGGCTGTCTCCAGAAAAAGACTTGCCCACTGGATAGTGGAGGCTATAGTCTTAGCATATCAGGCCCATCGCTTACCGTGCCCCCTTGGAGTGAGAGCACACTCTACAAGAGCTGTGGCTTCCTCCTGGGCTTTGGCACAGGGACCCTTGATAGCAGACATCTGTAGAGCTGCCAGCTGGGCGACACCTAACACATTCTATAATCTCCGTGTGGAGCCTGTGTCCTTTCGTGTACTCGCCTCAGATGGCCTGTAATGCTAGACCCGCTCGGTGTCAATCACGATTGCTGCACCATTCCCCTATACGGACCGGATACATGCGCTTAAGTGCTTCTCAGTTCAGTTTCCCTTTTGGTGAACCCTGTTGAAGTTCCTCCTGCACCCTCGGCAGTCAGGCGTGACGGAGCGCCAGACAAGTCAAGTCAAGTCAAGTCTGCTTTATTGTCAATTCTTCCACATGTACAGTACATACATACATACAGAGAATCGAAATTGCGTTACTCTCAGACCCCCGGTGCATACAGATAACACTAACAGTAGAGCCTAAAAATCTAGATCAAATATAAAATATAAGATATAACTATACAATAAGGGAATGTAAAAAAGACATAATAAAAAAAAAATAAAGTTAAATAAAAGCAGCGCAAGGCATATGGCAGATAGAGTGCAAACCAGTGAACAAACAGTGCAGGTAAAAAGATTTTTAATGCATAAAAAAAGCTTATTCAGTCTGATTAAAGTGACAAAAGGGCTCAAGAGCAGTTATTTTATTTAAACTGACTGATGAGGTGGTAGAATGACGTCAGTTCCATGGTGAATGAGGTAGTGAGCAGACCAATGCTGCACAAAGTGACTGGTGCATGTCATCGTATGTTAGTGGGAGGGGGGGTGGAAGGACCTGGAGATGTGGGATGTGTGGGGGGGGGTTCATAGTTCAGTGGTGCCTGGGGCAGAAGAGGGACAGGGGGGCAAGTTCCATACCACACAGTGATGCAGCTGGTCAGAATGCTCTCGATGGTGCCTCTGTAGAAGGTGTACATGATGGGGGGTGGGGCTCTGGCTCTCCTCAGTTTGCGGAGGAAGTAGAGACGCTGCTGTGATTTCTTGGCCAGTGCTGCAGTGTTGTCGGTCCAGGAGAGGTCCTCTGTGATGTGCACACCCAGGAACTTGGTGCTGCTCACTCTCTCCACAGTCGCACCGTTGATGGTCAGAGGAACATGCTGAGTGTGCGCTCTCCTGAAGTCAACAACAATCTTCTTCATCTTCTCCACGTTCAGAGAGAGATTGTTGTCACTGCACCACCCGGCCAGGTGGCTCACCTCACTCCTGTAGTTTGTCTCATCTCTGTTGCTAATGAGACCCACCACAGTCATGTCATCTGCAAACTTAATGAAGAGGTTGGAGTTGTGTGACGGTGTGCAGTCGTGGGTCAGCAGAGTGAAGAGGAGGGGGCTCAGCACACATCCTTGGGGGGCTCCAGTGTTCAGTGTGATGGTGCTGGATGTGTTGCTGCCGACACGTACTGCCTGAGGTCTTCCAGTCAGAAAGTCCAACAGCCAGTTGCACAGTGAAGTGTTGAGCCCCAGCTCGACCAGCTTGTGAATGAGCTGTTGAGGGATGATTGTGTTGAATGCTGAACTGAAGTCTATGAACAGCATTCTGACGTATGAGTCTTTTTTCTCGAGATGTGTGAGTGCTGAGTGGAGGGTAGTTGAGATGGCATCATCGGTCGACCGGTTGGACCGATATGCAAACTGGAATAGGTCTGGGGGGGGGGGGCAGACTTGATGTGGTGCATGACTAGCCGTTCAAAGCACTTCATGAGGATGGGAGTAAGTGTAACAGGACGGTAGTCATTGAAGCAGGATGGAGATGGCTTCTCCGGGACTGGAATGATGGTGGTAGCTTTGAAGCATGTGGGAACAATAGCCTGACTAAGTGAGATGTTGAAAATGTCAGTGAAGACATCAGAGAGTTCTGCTGCACAGTCTTTCAGTACATGCCCAGGAATGTTGTCAGGACCCGGAGCTTTGCGTGCATTGATCCTGCTGAAGGATCTCCTCACGCTGTCCGGGGTCAGCGTCATCACCTGGTCACTGGGAGGAGGTGGAGTCTTCCGTGTAGTGGTGCTGTTTTGTGCCTCAAAGAGAGCGAAGAAGGTGTTCAGCTCGTTCAGCAGAGAGATGTTGCTGTCACAGGTCCGCTGTTGGGGGTTGTAGTCCGTAATGGTCTGTATCCCCTGCCACAGGCTCCGAGTGTCTCTGCTGTTGCTGAATTGATGGGCTATCCTCCTGGAGTACTGTCTCTTAGCCTCTCTGATGCCGTGGGATAGGTTGGCCCTGGCTGTTCTCAGGCCCACCTCATCTCCAGCTCTGAAGGCAGCGTTCCGCGTCTCCAGGAGTCTGTAGACCTCCCCTGTCATCCACGGCTTCTGGTTGGCCCGGACAGTGATGGTTTTTGTGACTGTTACATCCTCAATACACTTGGTGATGTAGGCAGTGACAGTCTCCAAGTACTCATGGAGGTCAGTGGTGTTATTCTAAGTGGCAGCCTGCTTAAACATATTCTAGTCAGTTGTATCAAAGCAGTCTTGAAGAGCGTCTGATGACCCACACTTGAATCTGTTTCTGAACTGGTTTGGCGACTTTAACGAGCGGTCTGTATGCAGGCATTACAACCTGTCCTCCAACTAATACGCTCGTATAGGTCGTTTGTCCAAATCCCTGAAATACGACCCATCAGAGCGTATACTACAATTGCGCCCCTATCGGCAAAAGGTCGTTTTCATATTAATGTTTTGTACTCTTTTATTTGCACTGTGATTTGCGTTTCGTGTAGCTCAGTTGGTAGATTATTGCGTTATACCTTGATATGCAATCATGCTATCATGCGTTTGATCCCAGAGAATGGACGTGCACGTAAAATGTATATGCTCTATAAATCATAATTTAGCATGATTTCTGTGAGGGTTAGGTTTAGGGGGTGGGCTTAGGTGTGGTCATTCGAACTAATAAGCCACCTAGTAAAATATCAACCTGTCCTCCAACTAATACGCTCGTATAGGTCGTTTGTCCAAATCCCTGAAATACGACCCATCAGAGCGTATACTACAATTGCGCCCCTATCGGCAAAAGGTCGTTTTTCATATTAATGTTTTGTACTCTTTTATTTGCACTGTGATTTGTGTTTCGTGTAGCTCAGTTGGTAGATTATTGCGTTATACCTTGATATGCAATCATGCTATCATGGGTTCGATCCCAGAGAACGGACATGCACGTAAAATGTATATGCTCAATAAATAATAATTTAGCATGATTTCTGTGAGGGTTAGGTTAAGGGGGTGGGGTTAGGTGTGGTCATTCGAACGAATAAGCCACCTAGTAAAATGTGTACGAATTACTGTGAGATCGGTGTAAAAAGTCCACACATTGCATTTAAATAAACGTGCGTTTTGATTGGTAATAACGTTATACGTCATTTCATGACGACAGACGCAAGGCGATACTGTCATTATTTTTACCCCCTCTAGAGGCCGCTTAACTTTAAAACGTAAATATAGGTCAGAATAAGGTGCTTGCACAAACGACCTATATGGTCGTTTTTTGTTGGAGGACAGGCTCTAAAATATGTACGAATTACTGTGAGATCGGTGTAAAAAGTCCTCACATTGCATTTAAATAAGCGTGCGTTTTGATTGGTAATGACGTTACACGTCATTTCATGACGACAGACGCAACGCGAAACTGTCATTATTTTTACGCCCGCTAGAGGCCGCTTAACTTTAAAACGTAAATATAGGTCGTAATAAGGTGCTTGCACAAACGACCTATATGGTCGTTTTTTGTTGGAGGACAGGCTCAGGCATTAGCATGACAGTGATGTGGTCTGAGGCACCAAGGTGGGGGAGGGGGAGGGCTTTGTAAGCTCCTCTCTGTGTGGTGTAAACAAAGTCTAAAATGTTTTTACCTCTTGTTGGAAAGTTAATGTGTTGGTGTATTTTTGGGAAACACACTCTTTAAGTCAGCATGGTTGAAATCCCCAGCTATGACGAGAAAAGCATCAGGGTGTGCTGTCTGCTGCTCACTGATGTGCTGGTGCAGTTCATTTAGTGCATCGTTCCTGTTGCTGTTGTTGTTGTTCGGGGGAATGTAAACCGAAACGAGCAGTATGGCAGTATATTCCCTCGGCAGATAGAACGGCCGGCACTTAATAATCATAAACTCCAACAGGGGTGAGCAGTGTTTGCAGATCACAACAGCATCGCGGCACCACGTGTCATTGATGTAAACACAAAGCCCGCCGCCGCGGGTTTTTCCTTCCGCGACGAGAGCTCTGTCTGCTCGATGGCACGTCAGCTGGTCGAGCTGAATGGCGCAGTCCGGAACACTGTTGCTATGCCATGTTTCCGTGAACACAAAAACACAACAGTCTCTTACAGTCCTTTTAGTTGAAAGTAGTAATCAGATGAAGTCCAGTTTATTGTCCAAAGAGCGTACGTTAGCCAGTACGATGGTGGGGATAGATGGCTTGTGTGGGTTAGCTGTTAGCCTAGCCCGGATACCTACGCGCTTACCCCTCTTCTGCTTCCTCTCACGCCACTTGTGGCGCCTCCGCTGTGGGCGAGATTTAGCAGTGGGGGTCGGTGATGCTCTCACGCCACTTGTGGCGCCTGAGATGTGGGAGATGTTTAGCGTTGGGGGTGGGTTTTGGTATAGAAATGTGGTTCTGCCGACATCCAGCAGAAACTCACGACTGTATGTGCGCTTAAAGACAGGTAGATGCGATGACGACGTACAAAAACACTGCGACTCACAAGACAAAAAACACGAAAACACCGTTCTGTTGGGACAGAGAGAAGCGGCTGCGTGTGGACGCGCCACCATCTTGGATCAAGTGATCAAGACGCCAGGTCCAGCACTCGTGTGAATGCCCAAGGTCAGCCCTTGTGCTGGGCTAGGTGCCCGTGTGTAGTGATTCCCCCTTCGGGTGATCCCACATGTGTATTCTTCCATGGTACGGCTTCCCTCATGGTAAGCCTGTGTCTTTCCTTGGCAGAGATTTCTCTGCCATCTCTGCTGCGTAGTGATCTCACCCCAGGCAGCCTGAGTCTACCGCAGGGATTTCCATATGTAGCACTGCCCTATGGCCAGTCCAGATGTGTAATTTCCACATGTAACCTCCTATGCGCAGGATGTGGTTCCGTAGCGTTCCCCTACTTGGGTATGCTTTCCCAGTGTTATCCAATCCCACTGTACGGAACAGCAGTGGCGGGTTCCTCTGCCTAAGCCCTGTCCTATCTTCAACCCTAACTGGTGTGGGGGGACTTGCCGGTTTTCGCAGGGCACTGGAGGAGGTCAGCAATAGTGGTGCTTTCCATACGGATCCCAATTCGTCATTCACTGACGTAACGTTGCACGTGACTGACTGAAAGGGAATGTCTCGGTTATGTATGTAACCCTCGTTCCCTGAAGGAGGGAACGGAGACGTTACGTTCTGTCGCCACAGTAGCTGTACTACTGCTGTACGGCCGAGGCACACCGTCTCGGCTCCTCAGCGAAAAACTGAACTGCACGCGCTCTCCTTATGTACGACTGCACGCGCTGCGGGGCGGGGTGCGTGATGCAAATCTCGCACGCCAACATTCATTGGCTTGTTTTGTTAACACTCGAAGGCGATTCGTCTCTCTAGCGAGATCCCAATTCGTCAGTCACTGATGTAACGTCTTCGTTCCCTTCTTCAGGGAACGAGGGTTACATACGTAACCGAGACGTTCCAGTTAACAATTGTTAAAATCACCTAACACAGTCATTAATTTGCTCCGCTGCTCTTGCTGCATTACCAGAAGGTGGAACATAAATCCCACAAGTGATTATATTTCCAAACTCCCTTGGTAAATAGAAGGGTCTCATACAAGCAGATCAGTTCGATATCAGTGTTGCATACTATGGATCTCATGGTGAACTGGGTACACCAACCTTCATTCACAAACAAACACACACCTCCAACACAGATATTGCCTGATGTTGCCGAACGATCTGCTCGAACCAGGGAAAAGCCATATAATTCTTTATGATTGGTCCATTGAATCATTAGGCTTGTTTGACTTGAAGCGGATCATCACTATCAGATTGATCAGAGTTTGACATCAAAGTACTGCGAGAACGATTAGTGAGCAGATAACTCAGAATGCTTTTGAACCACTCTTGCTGTCCTTTTGATGTCAAACACAGATCGATCTATGCAGTGCCGCTTCAAATCCAATGAGCCTGCTTCACCGAATTCGTTCAAAACATGGATTAAGAAATTAAATGCCATTGCGTTTTGCTCTGAGACAAACAGTTCTGCTTTGTCTTCATATTTTCTTCGGCAAAATTGAACAAAACAGACAATGTGTTATATTGCTTAAAGGGGTCATATTATGCTTTTAACTTTTTGAATTTTAGTCAGTGTATAGTGTGTATTTTGGGCATAAAAAAGATTTACAAAGTTACAAATCTCAACGTCGACTCTACAACAAATGGTTTGTTTGGACTACAAAGTTGTTTTCCAGTATTTGTGACATCACAAATCAGGGTGGGCAGGGGCAAGGTCATGGTAAGACTGCTTGGTTGAGTGCATCAGACAATGACGAAGAAGAAGTGCTGCTGTAGCATCAAGTTTTCGCCAAGTCAAAGAAACACTGTTTTTTTCACCTCCATGCCTTTTTCCTTGCAGTTTTCTACCTCACTGGGCATTTTAACGCACACGCACCTGAATAATTATGTATGTAAATATTTATGTTACAGTTATGAAAACGTTTTTATAAATCGCTGACAGTACAATGATCTAATCTACAGAATTTACAATTATGAGACTATGGTATAAATAAATTCAACTGTATAACAGTTTCAGTGGTAACATAATAGCCTACACGATACCGTTGCACTTATGTGTACATAGTAAATGCAGTTATTTTTCAGCGGGTGGGGGGGTGCCCAAAGCGTATTCAGAAAGGCGCGGAAAACAAATAGCATAAAATTTCACTTACCACGTAAACAGAGCAAGTATGAGAGATGACTGAGGATGATGGCGAATGATTTGCAAATCCTAAACACCACTGACAAACATCTAATCTTATAAAATGTGTGCAAGTACTGCCGCTCCATAGTATAAACAGAGTATGTGCGATTACGAATCTCAAAAGTGAAACTGAAAGTGAAACTATAAAGCATGCTAGGCATAATAGCGGCTCTCTGATGCCCGAAATTTATATTGACCTACAGTATAATTACCAAATGATATAACTGCGAGAGAAAGTCTATCAGCCATCGTCTATAGGCCCAACCCCCACTCGAATATTTCTTGCAATATCCGTGTGTGCAAAGGCTCTGCACGCTCCTCTTGTTCAATATTCTTGGGGTGAAATTGATATGGCAATATTGATGCCATTCTTTACTATACAGGAGCAGATGGAAGTTGTTGCTTCGGTGAGGGGCAGGGCAGTACTGTAACACTGTCTAAGCTGTTTGCCAATCACAACGCACTGGGACAGCTAACCAATCACAACACATTTTGTTTTTTGGATGGCGGACTTTCATCAAATCTGGAATTAATCGAGCCGTTTGTGCCAGGCTTGGGAGAAAGGTATTGTAATAATGTAAATTGTGTGAAAAATAATAAGTTTTTTAACCACCAAGCATGAGAGAATGTTCAAGTACACCTCTAAAAAAATCAAGACTTTGTAAAAGAGCATAAAGGATCCCTTTAACTATATGACAAAAACTCACCGTTAAATGGACAGCCCTACTTTTAATATTTGCATATCTGATGTTTTATGTGACGTGTAGCAGATGAAGTCATGCACATATATTCTTGTGACAGCTGTGAAGTCAGTCTACCAAACACAGCACAGACATTTATGTACATCCACTGAGACTGGACATTCACTCTTCAGGTGATTAACTCTCTTTTTTTTTAACAATATAATATTGTTATCATTAGTCACATTAAAAAGGTTATGGTCATGTTAAATGGAATTAACAGAGCTGTTTGATCTCCGTGTTTCAGCAAAGTGAATTAGCAATTTACTCAACACCATAGGCTATTATGTATTAAATGATCAGCATAAAAATATTGGAGTGATCCGCTTACTTAACCCCATACATTTATATTCCTCTATTCCTATAGAAATATTAATCCTGCTTTGTTGTCTGTCTGAGCACAGAAACGAAGAAGGAAATGAACTCCACCACATCAGGAGCTTCCACCAACTCCACAGTTCACATGTCGGTGGGCTCTTTTGAAATTTGTATGCTCAGCATCAATATCCTATTTAGTTTTCCTACAAACTCATATATTTTATGGCTCATCGTCACAGGAACAGGAGGTGGAGTTGCGTCAGACTTCTTCAGCTTTAATCTGTCTGTTTGTGAGATTGGTGTCTGTCTAGATCTTATGTGTTTTGTACTGTTAAATTGGGCTTCATTTTTAACGCAAATAGCACTGTTATTTCAAGGACTTGTGTTCACTGGTCGTCCTCTGTTTCAGTGTCTGATGTGTGTTGAGCGTTACCTGGCGGTGATTCATCCTGTAACCTTTCTGAAGTACAAACCTCTCAGATATAGAGTGATCTGCTGCACTGTGGCCTGGATAATTATTTTTGGCTCCTGTTTGTTCTGCATGTTCATATTAATAATATATAATACTAATGCACATACATGGTTCTTCTTGGTGCAGTTCTTCCTCCTCTTCTCCGTCCAGTTGTTTTGTTTTGTGGCTGTTCTCAGAGCTCTGAAGCAGTCAGGACCAGGAGAGAGAAAGAGAGGGAGAGATGAGGAAAACCACATGAAGAGAAGAGCATTTAATCTCATTCTAATTACTACTGTGAACGTGGTTATTGCATATGGGCCAATTATTATTTCAGCAGTATTTATACTGGTAACAAAGGAGTATACATTAACATTTTGGGCTCCTGGTGTGGTCTGTTATGTGCTGGCTAGTTTTGTTCAGCCAGTTCTCTATCTTCAACGTGCTGGAAAACTCTCCTTCCATCGTTTCCTCTTAACCTGCCAAAAATAATTATAAAGTTTTAATTTTTATATTTTTATTAGTGGATGGGGTATTTTTTGTGCTTTAAACTGAAGAGTTTCTTCTTAATTGGTCTTTATACTGCTATATTTTAATATTTCAAAGATCTGATTTCCAATATATCTTAATTTTGTGTACAAAGTATATAGGGAGTCAATAGTAATAATCAATAGTAATAATAATAATGAATAGTCAGTCTATGTCTGTACATAATCCTTATTTGACCTGTTAATTTGTACATAAAGTTTATTCTGAGTGTATTTAAGAGATATAGTTATGTTTGAAATCAGTGTGTTTATCAATTAAAATACTCTGGTGTCATTTTTTCATTTTTATTTATTTATTTCTCTCTCACTCCTTTAAAATTCAGTCTAAAAGTTTGTATAAAGTGATGAATGAGTGGCAGCTGTGCTGGCAAAGTTTAGATGTTCAGTCTGCAAAAACAGATTCAGGTGATCAATTTGAATTTGCTTTTGTTACTGTAGAAGCAGCATGGAATACTTGATTCTGATAGGTCAATACAAATTACACATTTTTCAAATAAATATTACAAAGCACAAGCTTTTTTTCCTTTCTTTTTTGTTACTTGAAATATTAGCATGTTTTATGTGGCACGCAAAAGATGAAGTCAAGCACTGATATCCCTGTGATGACTGTGAGGACAGTCTACAAAACACAGCACTGAGATTATATACTCGAGACAGGACATCCACTTCTCAGGTGATAAAACTTTTTTTTTTCTTCTTTTTATCCTCAATAATAAGCAAGCATGTATAAACCAAGTTCCGCGCTAAAATGAGGTCAACTCTTTTTGTTTCACTAAACAGAAATTTAACTCGAACAAAATATGAGAGAAAATTATATTTTGTAAGTTCTTTTGATAAAGATGAAAACTTGTTAATGCTCCTTTTTGTTTGGATATAGAACAGTTTATTTTATGGAAGGTTTGAAAGTAAACATAATATAGACTGATGACATTTTGGAAAAGAATGACATGACAAAGATTTTCTTGCTGAAATCAAACAAATCATATTTGTGTACGAATCACTGGTTCAAAACAATATAAAAAATCTTAATTTTAAAGCTTCATGAATCAGTGTTTCGAAAGCTTTAGTATTACGCTGAAAGTACTGACAATATATTTATGTCCACTTTTCTTTTTCCATAGATTACATTACTATATTTAATGTGAAAAACCCAGAGAATTTATATAACTCTACAGTGAACTTCACTATGACTGTAGCCTCTATAAACTTCTTCCTTTGGGCCAATTCAGATTATGGAAATCTGTGTGCACAGCATTGGTTTCTTGTTTGGTCTTTCTACACACTCCTACATTCTTCATCCTCAATCTCTCTGTTTGTTAGACTGGCAACTGTCTGAATAATTTGATCGTTGTGCTGACATATTGGCTTCCAAGTCTATTAACATTAAAACAGTTTTTAACAAGACTGTCACTGACCGTTCATCCTGAAACCTTTCTGGGTTGCATGAGAAGGATGAACTCCATTGTATTTTGCATCATATGAATATATAGTTGATAAATGTGTACAATATGGCTTGATGAATTATACATCTACAAACTCCACAACTCATTCCATCAGGCTAGTGGAATGCCTGGACATTTATCAGGGTTGCTGCAGGATATTTAAATTTAAATTTAGGACTTTTTAAGACCAGCACAAATAACATAGCCTTTAAATATTTCAAGAGGGTTAACAAGTGATATGTTTAGAGGTAGGACAATTGTATACAACTTCAAGGACAATTGTATTAAACGACTACATAATTCCTTAAAAATAATATACGGAATTGAAAAGCAAGTCCTTTAAAATAGTATGAGCCGCTGATACATACATACAAAAAATAAATAAAATAAAATAATGTAAAAAAAAATGATAGGGTCCTATAAATGCAGTCCTGAAATGACAGCGTCCGGTATTGCAGGAATACCCTACTCACAACAACAGGTTTATTGGAAATGCACATTCATTTTCTGCCAGCAGGAGGCACTTTCAGAACAGCAGACCTATAACTGTTTCCTCGGTGGCTGCAGTAAACAAAGCAGCACAGCTCCGGATTTTGAATCCTGTAGCGGCTCTCTTGTTTATTTATGAATTCAAAGCCTTTTGAAGTTAAATCATCACATTAAGCTGAATTGCAATTCTGGTCTGTAGCCAAATTTAAGACTTCTTGAAATCATAATCAAGACTTTCTTGTACAATTTAAGACATTTTACAAAACTAAACATTAGAAGTTGAAGTATGCAAATGTAGCTGGTTTATTTGTATGTATCATAATACACAAATACAAAAACCAGCTACTAACACAAAAATGCTTTACAAAAACAAATTACTGTACACACACACACACACACACACACACACACACACACACACATATATATATAGGACATAAATTGATTGTTAATGCTTATAATACCTCTTGATGTGTTTGCCAGTAATTGTATGTTTTAAATTCAAAATTTTGTTGTGTCGTCATGAAAACATAACGGTAAATTACAAGCTGCCGTTAAAAACTCGACCTGCAAAGTCGACCTGAAGTGATGCTTTTCTTTTAAAAACATTTTTTAGACATAAAAAATATTACATATCTCGTAAAGTGAGAATGAGGAACATACATTTACATTTACATTTATGCATTTAGCAGACGCTTTTATCCAAAGCGACTTACAGTGCATTCAGGCTAACATTTTTTACCTAACATACAAATACTGCCACAATTATACACGTAATTTAAAAAGGTTGGAAAGAGACATATGGGTCTGAAATGGTTCCCCGATATGGTGGGAAAATTGCGCATCATTTACAGAAAATGAATGGCTGTGCAACTTTCGGCTAAAAAAACAAATGTTTCACCTTATCTGCGATCTACTCCATCCTTGGTTGTTTCGCAGAAGCACACAGCTACGTGAGGCGATTCCCGTAGACAAAAGAGTGGCCCTGGCCCTGTATTGGTTTGCTACAGGTGACTGCTTCCCTACAATTGGGCACCTTTTTGGTGTCAGCAAAGCCATAGATCGGCAAAGTGTGCATGAGGTGGCATCCGGACTGAAATCTCTTTCTCGTCAGCACATAAGCATACCCACCGGAGACAGACTGAAAGAGGTGACGCGCGGGTATGACCAGAGATGTGGTTTCCCTCAGTGCGCAGGGGCGATAGATGGGACCCATATCCCCATTTTATCCCCCAGAGACAACCCCTACCCAGCTAACATAAGACCAGCAGTCCTCTGGCAGCCCACTAGAGGCAGAGTCAGCGATCCACCGGCGTTTTGCTCATCGTTATTCCAGTGGAACACCAGCGGCAGCCACTGCTTTTCTGACAGCCACCCAAAAAATGCCGGCGGACTGACAGGGTGGCGCCAGCATGTTAACCCTTTCGCACGTGAGTTTAAAATATTCAAGCTGAGACCCCGGCGTGAGTTCTTTTTTCAGGCGACCGTTATTTAGAGTGTGCCGCCTAACTGTTTCCATGGCGACGCGTCATGCTTGTCATGTGACACACCCAAAGCCAAAATAGATCTGTATTACACATGGATCGCTTTTATTTCGTTTTTTTTCCTGTTTTATTCAAAATATTCACAAACATGCTCACTATATTATGGTTTATCTGATATTCCGATTCTAAAATATATGCAAGTAAATATATTTGGTAGTTTAAACACTTTTATATCGACCGTGTTAGTTAATCTATACCGGGTGATGGGCGCCGCCATGTTAGTTCGCGCTGAATCCGAGCTGTGGGATTTACGACACGCAAATTCATCTTTCCTTTCCTCCCGAAACACATTAAAGTAGGTCTCCGGTAAACTCGGAGAAGGTCAGAGTAAACTTTATAGTTACCTACACAATCTGTATATGATATCAATAATAAACATGTAGTCAAATTATATTTCTTAGGGTCATTATTGCCGTTTCCATAGACATCAGCGTGTATTTTACAAACTGTAAATGTATGGTTTTGCAAGTACTTATGTGTTTTTAAATATCTGAAACCTAAAATAAGCATTATATGGTTGAAAAACACTGAATATTTGTGATAATATGTCCAGCGCTTAGCGCATCCGATCTGGCTCTGCGCCAGCCAAAGCGCGAAAGCGGATTTAAATTTAGCAGTTGATGACATGACGCACTGAAAGTTCTAATCACACCGGTGTGATCGTACGCTTCAGGGACCAGCCAAGACTGATCACACCGGTGTGATCGTACGCGCTAAAGGGTGAATTCAGAGGTATATCCTTGAGTAGCCTATTTATGTATATGAGCTAGCAAATCTTTAGCCTTCCACTAGGGGGCAGTCTGATTAGTCCCACTTCTAGTCAGTGTACTCGACAGTTGGAGCAGCGTTGGCTCGAGTATCAGTCACGCTTATTGACAGTGTAAAGCGGGATTTATACTTTCACCTGGCTCCGCTTCGCGATCCTCCACTGACTGCGCATGCACCTTCCCAAATGGACGAGGCTTTTATATTTGTCGCGTTCGCCATTGTAGGCCTACTATTCTTTGAAATGATGGGGCAATGAGGAGTAATTGTCTTCTAAAACCGTCTGGAATCACCGGTGAGAAGTCATTTGCCAGTACAAGTGCTATGATGAATGAGTTGAATTAATAATTTCTTTATGTACAAACTTAAAACAATCTTAAACTATTGGCTTCATTTTGCATCAAACACAAGACAACATTAAGCAAATAGTGTATAATTAGTATCTCTAGTGTATCTAGTGTATAATTAGTATACAATAAAAATAAAACTTCAAATAAAAAGCCTTGGACAAACTATGCAAAAAATAAACAAATAAATAAATAATTCATTGTTTTCCATCCAAAAGCACCCGATGGAGTTTGAAGTTCACATTAACCTGCTTCTGTTTCACACAAACACCGCACAGACATGCATGTTTGGCTAGAATCGCCCTGAACTCGTGCATCTTCGGACGCGGTGCTGCGCGGAAAGTTAGAAAAAATGCAGTGCGAATGAGTTTGCTCGCACTCAAAGTGAACTTCCGGGCAACACCGCGATGACATCATATTTTCTGCGCGCACCGAAGCGAACTTGCGGACGCGTTGAGTATAAGTATAGGGGTGCTTAGGGGGGCCCGAGTGAAATTAGACGAACTTGGGGGGGCGAGTGCCCGAAAAGGTTGAAAACCCCTGCATTAAGTGATGAAGTCCAGCAGGTTAGACTAGTGTGCGTGCGCATTTGTAGTGCGTTCTGTCACTGCATGGATCAGTCTATTTAAATGCATTTAAAAGATAAGGGGCATAATATGTATATATTTATGTAATTTCATATAGTTAATATATTTTCTCCAAAAGTCAGCATGAATACAAATGTGATGGCCTGATTTTATAAAACAGTTCAAAGTTAATATAAGAGACTTACATTTTAGACACCATATTTCCTGTTTTTGCTCAATTTCTCCATCAAAAATCATTCCACACTCAAACACAGCCACAGCATTGTTTTGCGTCTCTGAGCAACATGACGGTGTTTCATTCCTGAATAAATCAACCGTTTAAATGATTCGGTTCAATCACAATGACTCATTTAACAGTGACTTACTGTCACCTACTGGCGGTTTTAATTTCACTTTTAAGGTGCCTTTTCATATTTAAAAATAATTTAAAACATTCATAACATAATTTCAAAGTATTCCATGTCCCTCAGAGCTGCATTAAACAGTGTGTAAATACATCTAAATGCCACTTCTAATGCAGTTTCTGTGTTTCCTCTGCATTGCAAAGATCAATTTTGTTAATAATGATTTCATTTGCTTGGTAACAGCCCAAATGCATGTATTTGACTCAAAAATGGAGCACACTTTTAGAAAAATTGGCTTAAAGGTACAAATGCCCATTAAACTTGTTGGAAATTATTAATTTTTTATCACTGCTGTGAACGGACCAGAAGAATATAAAAAAAAAAATTCAGGAGTCAGCTGTCAGCACAATTAGAGATATCAGCACGATAACACATTCTATAGCAAAATATTGTCTAATTATTGTTATCAATAAATTCCCAGAAAATTATAAAGAGATTTTTTTTCAGTATCGCACACCCCTAATTTATGTTATTTAATTTATATAATAATTTATTGATAATAATTGTTAATATAATAATTTTATAATAATTAATACCTTTGACTTGTACATTTTCTTAAAAATGCTTTAAAGGCTGAAATGTCAAGGTTATCATTTTATGAAGCTTTTTGATTTTTGTGTGTGATTTTTTTTGTTTTGAGGATTATGTTTTTTACAGTATTTCTACAGATTAATATGGAACTATAGACATTGCCCTACCCCGCTCATATGGTATTAATTTTATTTGTGCAGGTCTTAAAAAGGTCTTACATTTGAGCTAAAAATCCTGCAGAAACCCTGACTCCTCAGACTACTACAACAGGAAAGGCTGGCATTCAGTCTTGCTACAGGCAATTGTTGATCATCGGGGCAGGTAAGACTGGATCCGTGTATCCACCATGAGACTTAAAATGATTTCATAGTTTAGTGATTACTGTTTTGAATTGAACTCATATGATGAACTTCAGACAGTTCTTGAACCAAACTGCATATTTGTATCATTTATCATTATTTTCCTGTTTATCACTTAAAAGATGCTTTGAATCACCCTGTATTAAGTGTCATATAAATAAAAATGACTTGACTCTGTTACTTAGGTTTACCAACATAAATGTTGGATGACCAGGCAGCGTACATGATGCACGTGTGTTGCGTAACTCTGCTGTATTTAAATTAGCTGAAAGTGGAGACCTTTTCCCAGCTGTAAGTCCTATCACAAAGTTCTAATTTTATTTTAAGAAACTAGTGTATACTGAACTGCAATACAAATACAATGCAAGTAATGTTCACATTGTAAGGCATGTTTGTTTTTTCAGCTTTTTCAAAGACCTGTTTTTTTACATTTACGGGTGACAAAAAACATACTAGGAACAGCTGTCCCTTACTGTTACACGGTGACCCTGCCTATCTGTTGCTGAGTTGGCTCATGAAGCCTTCCTCTGACAACGGGAGCCTAACAAGGGAGCAGACCCAGCTAACAAAAATTAGTTGTCAGAACGTTTTACTAACATTTCCCTTAAGTTATGAAAACGTTATTTCGGAATGTTTTGTACACGTTGAGAACGGCAAGTTTTTTTTAATGTATTGAGAAAATTTTTTGTGGGGTTTCTGCGAACGTTACAGGAACATTCCATCCTACCATTTTAAAAACGTAACGAAAACTTCATTACTGAATGTTCTTTAAATGTTTAAAATTAGCATTTTTTATGTATTAGGAACGGTTTTTCTAGGTTTATGTGAACGTTATAGAAACATTCCATTCTATCATCTTGAAAACGTTATGAAAATGTTATTGGTGAATGTTACTTAAATGTTTGAAATGTGAATTTTTTTAATGTATTAGGAACGTTTTTTCTTGGTTTATGTGACCATTATAGAAACATTCCATTCTATCATCTTCAAAACGTTATTAGTGAATGTTCATTAAATGTTTGAAATTTGCATTTCTTTAATGTATTAGGAAAGTTTTTTCTTGGTTTATGTGAACGTTATAGAAACATTTCATTCTAACATCTTGAAAACCGACACTGCCACATCCGAGCCGGAATCGGCACGACACTGAAGTGTACAGCGCCCCGGGCGTGGCCCGGATTCATTTTTAATATCTTCTTTACTGTTCACTAATCTTTCATTTAAAATTGATACGCTGCCAAAATGTTTACTTACCGCGAACCCTAACTCATCTCATTATGATAAATGCATTTTAAAAGTAATGAACTCACTGGATTAAGTTGGCATGAGAACAATTTATTTACAAAACTAGAACTAGAAAACTGAGAACGTTTTCGCTCAACATTATGAGAACATCAGTCAATTAAAAATAACATCATAAAGACGTTACAAGAACGTTGTTATGAGAACGTTTTCTTTCAACATTATGAGAACATCAGTCAATTAAAAATAACATCATAAAGACGTTACAAGAACGTTGTTATGGGATTGTTTTCGCTCAACATTATGAGAACATCAGTCAAGTAAAAATAACATCATAAAGACGTTACAAGAACGTTGTTATGGGATTGTTTTCGCTCAACATTATGAGAACATCAGTCAAGTAAAAATAACATCATAAAGACGTTACAAGAACGTTGTTATGAAAATGTTTTCCCTCAACGTTACGACAATGTATTTTAACTATGAAAACATTATAAGACTGTTCCAGAAACATTATGTCAGGAACGTTTTTTTCTAACATTTACGTAACTTTTACATAACGTATTATTATACACGGCCGTGCGGGCATTCACCACTGCCCGGATTGATTTATCGACCCATGGTTTCTGGTTCGAGAACGTTTTTATTGTTATAGTTTGTTTTAACTCCTCAACTGTGCGCGCATTCACCACTGCCCGGATTGATTTATCGACCCATGGTTTCTGGTTCGAGAAAGTTTTTATTGTTATAGTTTGTTTTAACTCCTCAACCAGAGTGCCGACAAAGCTGATAGATACATCCGCAAACTCACTGACATCAGTGGAACTAGACCTAAACATGTCCCAGTCTACGTCATCGAGCGCATCCTGTAGCGCTGCTTCTGATTGGGCGGACCAGCGTTTCACCACCCGCCTCTCCGGAGCTACCTGCACAAGCTTTTGTTTGTATTCCGGTATGAGGAAGATGGCGGTATGGTCAGATTTACCAAAAACTGGTAGCGAGCTAGCTTTATATCCATTCCTGAATTGAGAATAGCACTGGTCCAATGTGTTCCTCCCTCTGGTTGGGCAGGAAATGTGCTGGTAAAAGTTTGGCATTACATGTTTAAGACTGGCTTTATTAAAGTCCCCACTAACAACGATGGCAGTGTCCGGGTGGTTGTTTAAGCAGACACTAAGCACATCATGGAGCTTAGACAGGGCCATCTCTGTGTCCGCTTGAGGTGGAATGTAAACAGCCGTGGCGATGACCGCTGTAAACTCACGAGGCAAATAGAACGGGTAGCACATGATCATTAGATGCTCCAGATGAGGCGAACAGGAACGCGACAGAGTGGTGGTGTTCCTGGGGTCACTCCATTTGTTGTTGACCATGAAACAGACCCCGCCACCTCTTGTTTTGCCGGCCTCTGCAGTCCTGTCCATCCAAAGAAGAGAGAAGCTATCAGACGGTGTTACAGCTTCGTCCGGTCCTGAGGGGGTCAGCCATGTTTCTGATAAGCAGATTATGTTGCAGTCCCTTATGTCCCGATGGAATCTTATCCTGGCTCTGAGATCATCCATCTTGTTCTCAAGTGACTGGACCTTGGCTAGCAGGATACTGGGTAAAGGTTGACTGTGCGCTCTGGTCCTCAGTCTGTTGCGAACCCCAGCATGTTTCCCTCAGTGTTTTCTGTTTTGTCACCTCGGAGGAGCCCTCTCATATCCATTGTTCTCATCCGTTGTGCAGAGAATCTCAGGTGGCCAACTTGGATTGTTGGGTAAACCGTCGTAAAACAGGTGAGAAAACTGGTTACTGATGTTTAAAAGTGTTCTGCTTACATATGTGATCAGTGCCGATGTTATGCGTGCAAAAGGTGAGAGTAATGTTAAGTAAAAAATTAAATAAAACAGTCTAAGTGGAGCGACCTGGATGGCGTCCGAATGCGGCAGCGCCATCTCAGTATTAATTGCGAACAGTTGTGTCAGTAATCAGGCCTGGGTGTGGCTAGAGAAACTGAACTCAGGTGTGATAAACCACAGTTAAGTTATGTTTTGGTGGGGTGGGGGGGCAAGCACTTTTTCACACAGGGCCATGTGGGTTTGGATTTGGTTTTCCCTTCATAATAAAAACCTTCATTTAAAAACTGCATATTGTGTTTACTTTTGTTGTATATATAGTAATTATTCTATACTATAGTGTAATTAATTTAGCACACAACATTAAACTGCAGATTACTGTAATAAACAATACAGTGTTTTTAACGTTGGTATGAATGTAAAATAACCTTATCGACAAGGTACAGATAGCGTACTAGTTTTTATTTGTACTTTTTATGTTTAACTGTAACGTTATACTAAATTGTTGCTGAAACAAAACATAATTTGCTTGAGCAAAAATGAAGCCCACTAGTAATTTGTTTAGCATGCTAACAAGAAAATGTTCATGCTTATAACCCATATCCAACTTACCTTTGTCAACATGGTCTTCATCCTCGTGTTCCGGCACAGCGGGATCAAAAGTAGTCAGTGGCTGTGTCATGGGTCGGTCACCCAGCATTAAATCCAGCTCATCATAAAAAGGACATGTTATCCTTCCATTGCCGCTTCGGTTGTTAGCGTCTTTCACCTTCTTATAGCTTGTCTTCAAATGTTTAGTTTTTCTTTGACATTGGAGCTAAGTTCTTTCGTAACCTTCTTTACGCATATCTTCAGATATACTCTCATAAATTGATTTATTTCTGTAGTTACTTTGAAGCTTAGCTTGAATGCTAGCATCACTGTATAAAGTGATTCGTTTGCAGGTCTCTGCCGTGCACCATGGCCTTACCTCCTCCATCTTTGAAACTGATGACAGCCTTCAGAGAGAGGGGGGGAAATGATAGTGGGCAAGGTTTTGTGTGACGTGATGCAGATACGATGGCTGAATTGCGTTTACATTACACTGAGATCCGATTACAAAGCGTCCTCGACTACCTCTGTATCAGGACACACAGATCAGATAACATTTCAATCACAAACGCGTTTACACTTCAGAGTTGCATCAGAGTTCTTCATCCTCAATCTCTATCTTACTGAAATTGTTAACTCTCCAAACTGCTTGTTCTTTGTACTTTCGAGTTGGCTTTCAAGCCTCTTCATGTTTCAGATATTTTTAATAGGATTCTCCGTGGCTGACCGTCTTCTGTTTCAATGTCTGCTCTGTGTTGAGTGTTACCTGCCAGTAGTTCATCCTGTAACCTTTCTAAAGTACAAAGCTCTCAGATATAGAGTGATCTGCTGCACTGTGGTCTGGATAATCACTTTTGGCTCCTGTTTCTGCTGCATGTTTAATTTCTTTACATTAAGAATATCATTAATTCACATGCATGGTTCTTTCTTGCTGTAGTTCCTACGCTATCTCACCATTCAGTTGTTCTGCTGTTCGGCTATTCTCAGATCTCTGAAGCAATCAAGACCAGGGAAATAGTGTGTTTATGGACAACTGGAGGTTCTAGGGCCGTATTTCCAGGACCCTAGTGTTTTGTAACAGCACCATCTACCGATTTGGATGATACAGGCTGCTGTTTCAGGACTGCATTTCTAGGACCCTGATGGTTTAGTTGTGGTTTTGTAGAAATGTTTGTACATGTTGTAGATATTGAATCTCAGGAATTTTTTTAAATTCAGTTATGATTTTTGATTCAAAATGCATCAGGGGTTAATTACAAAGTGTGTAATACCTGCTTCAAGTCACAATTTTAAATGTAAACATTAATTGACACTTAAAATATAAATGAAAAATGTATTTCAGTCTTTAAACAACTTAAAAAGATGAGTACCTTATGTCTTAGTTTCTTGAAATATATACTGTGTATTGATTAACCCCAGCAGATTTAACTAATTAGCTTATTACTGTATCAGGTATAATAAAGATTGAATCAGCATTTGCAGTCACTATATCCAATTCCAATCACCAAATCCAATCCATGATTGAAATTTCTCATAAGCTTAATTGATTTTGTCTAAAGACAGAATAATTATAATGACATTTTGTTTGAAGACTACATATAAAATAGCTACAAAATTAATGTTGGGGCTAAATATGATGACTAAAAGTTGACAAAAATGCAATGATTTTTTTGTCGACTAAAACTAGACTAAGACTATGAAAGACACAAATGACTAAAATGTGACTAAGACTATTAAGCATTTTTGTCTCAAGACTAAGACTAAGGCTAAATCAAAAATGGCTGTCAAAATTAACACTGCAATGTACTTAGGCCCCCGGGAAGAGGTTAGCTTATGAAACCACTTAGAGGGCTTCCTGTTGACTACATCTTATGGGCAAACCATGGTACAAAAACAGTTATTTTGAGGAAATGAATACATTTAGGACAAAGATACAATAATTTGCTGTACAGGTGCTGGTCATATAATTAGAATATCATCAAAAAGTTGATTTATTTCACTAATTCCATTCAAAAAGTGAAACTTGTATATTATATTCATTCATTACACACAGACTGATATATTTCAAGTGTTTATTTCTTTTAATTTTGATGATTATAACTGACAACTAAGGAAAATCCCAAATTCAGTATCTCAGAAAATTAGAATATTACTTTAAGACCAATACAGAGAAAGGATTTTTAGAAATCTTGGCCAACTGAAAAGTATGTACATGAAAAGTATGAGCATGTACAGCACTCAATACTTAGTTGGGGGGCTCCTTTTGCCTGAATTACTGCAGCAATGCGGCGTGGCATGGAGTTGATCAGTCTGTGTCACTGCTCAGGTGTTATGAGAGCCCAGGTTGCTCTGATAGTGGCCTTCAGCTCTTCTGCATTCTTGGGTCTGGCATATCGCATCTTCCTCTTCACAATACCCCATAGATTTTCTATGGGGTTAAGGTCAGGCGAGTTTGCTGGCCAATTAAGAACAGGGATACCATGGTCCTTAAACCAGGTACTGGTAGCTTTGGCACTGTGGTGCAGGTGCCAAGCCCTGTTGGAAAATGAAATCTGCATCTCCATAAAGTTGGTCAGCAGCAGGAAGCATGAAGTGCTCTAAAACTTCCTGGTATATGGCTGCGTTGACCTTGGACCTCAGAAAACACAGTGGACCAACAGCAGCAGATGACATGGCACCCAAACCATCACTGACTGTGGAAACTTTACACTGGACCTCAAGCAACGTGGATTGTGTGCCTCTCCTCTCTTCCTCCAGACTCTGGGACCCTGATTTCCAAAGGAAATGCAAAATTTACTTTCATCAGAGAACATAACTTTGAACCACTCAGCAGCAGTCCAGTCCTTTTAGAAGCGAGACGCTTCTGACGCTGTCTGTTGTTCAAGAGTGGCTTGACACAAGGAATGCGACAGCTGAAACCCATTGTCTTGCATACGTCTGTGCGTAGTGGTTCTTGAAGCACTGACTCCAGCTGCAGTCCACTTTTTGTGAATCTCCCCCACATTTTTGAATGGGTTTTGTTTCACAAACCTCTCCATACTATTGCTTGTACACTTTTTTCTACCACATGTGCTTGGACACAGAGCTCTGTGAACAGCCAGCCTCTTTTGCAATGACCTTTTGTGTCTTGCCCTCCTTGTGCAAGGTGTCAGTGGTCATCTTTTTGACAACTGTCAAGTCAGCAGTCTTCTCCATGATTGTGCAGCCTACAGAACTAGACTGAGAGACCATTTAAAGGCCTTTGTAGGTGTTTTGAGTTAATTAGCTGATTAGAGTGTGGCACCAGGTGTCTTCAATATTGAACCTTTTCACAATATTCAAATTTTCTGAGATACTGAATTTGGGATTTTCCTTAGTTGTCAGTTATAATCATCAAAATTAAAATAAATAAACATTTGCAATATATTAGTCTGTGTGTAATGAATGAATATAATATACAAGTTCCACTTTTTGAATGGAATTAGTGAAATAAATCAACTTTTTGATGATATTCTAATTATATGACCAGCACCTGTACTGTAAAACTTTTCCCTTATTAAGGCCCTTGGTGAACCTTTACTATGAGTAAGTCTGTATTGATGGATAAATGTGAACATTGTTAAAATACCACCAAATGTTCCTCAGATCCCTGTAACTTTACAATGAAGTCCACCAATATTTTTTCCTCTGTGGTGCGGTCATCGACAGCCTGAATGTTGACAAGCTAAGGACCAGCTCAAACCAGTATCCCAGCTTCAAAACATACCTAACCAGCCTATGCTTGTTTTATGGGATCTTTGGGATCTATGGGATCTTTTGCATATTGAGGGTTGCCTCAGAAATTATTGCATTACAGCCTAGGCCCTATCATAACACAGATGTTTAACATTTTTATTCCCTCTATAATTTTTAAATGTAAATGGCACCTACTGGCTATGTGTCAGTTGTACAAAGATTTTTAGGGAAGACTAAATTCATTGTTCTGGGAAAAAGGTACTTTCAGTCGGATACTTTTTATAATTACAGACTAGACTGAACATAATGTCTTTTATTCTTATTACACAGCTCTCTGCAATACCTGATCCTGATCTGTCAATCTCGATCTCTCAGCTCACAAACTAAATTTCCTCCGTCTTGTGTATCAGTGGACTTTACTGGATTGTGATCTTTCTTTTAGAGGAAAATGGTAATACTGTTTGATTGTTTTGTAATTGTACACATGTTAACTTTTAAAGCTGCTTTAAAAGAGATGAATAATTCTACAGTGAACTTCACCACACCTGAAGCATCCACAAACTCCACAGCTTATTACAGCAGACTAATAGACAGATTGAACACTTGTATCTTCATCATCAGCTTCATGTTTGGTCTTCCTACATGCTCCTATGTTGTATGGCTCGCTGTTTGCCACAATATTTCTAATTGTGATTTTTTTGGTATATTAAGAATTACTTAAATTTACTTATTGATAATGTTTATTGTGCTCACAAAACTCTAAATAAATTTTTGGGGTGTGACAAAAACCCAAACAGCAGAGATTCTTGTTATGACCCATCATAAGAGTCACCTTAAACTTACTTTCATTTCATGCCAATTGCGACATCTCAGACATAGCAACACTGCATCATAAATTTAAGTTTGAGTTGCATTGTGAATCTTTTCTAAATGCACTTTTGCAACAATGTCTATATAAATGTACCTTTTTGTGGTATATATGCTACTTCAGACACAGCATTTGTGTATTTGCATTGTAAAATGGCTTATAGTAGTGAGTGATCACTGTTTTTTCAATAAGTGACTTAGTGATGTGCTTTTGATTGCTCTATTTAGTTGATTGCATTCTTGCCCTATTTAGTAAATCTGGCCCATGGTTATTATATAGGGTTGCTATAGTTAATAAATGTTATTTTAGTAAACTAAACTTAATTTACCTTGTTTATAGAATTGATTTGTCTTATGTATTTGAATTGACAAAAGTTATTAGCCAATAAAACACATCAAAGACCTTGTGTAACCTTTTCCATATCAATTGTAATAAATTTGACATCCTATCATAAAGAGCGATGTCTACCCTGTTTTAAATGCTTAGTCTAAGAATTTGCATATCATGTGTTGAATGAGGGGCACCTGTGCTGTCTGGTGTCGAATAAATTAAGATTTTGGAAGCATGAACACAAGGGGCAGTTCTGGCTAGGGAATTAGAATTTATAACTGAAAAGTTGCAGGTTCGATTCCCAGTAGGTGGGGGGAGTAAAAAAAACTACTCACCGCTCCAAATGTGTGTACATTAACTTGGATGGGTTAAATGTAGAGGTCAAATTCAGAGTATGAGTTACCATATTTGGCAGTCACTTCACTTTACAAATAGTTCTGTTAAATTGTCAGTTGATAAAAGTGTCACGGTTATTGGCTGGTGTGCCTTAGATGGCCACCAGAGGTCACTGTGTCTCTTTGTTGAGTACATGGCTTGTTGTTGGTGCAATGTGCTCTCCTGTCTATTGTCTGTTCTCTCCCATCTTGTTACCTCATCATTGTTTAAGTTGCTACACCTATGTCTCCCTCGTTTGTCTCTCTATTTATTCTCCTGTTGTCTGCAGTCCTGTGCTGATCTGTTGTTTGATATCAGATGTACTTGTGGATGCGTTGTGTTTACCCATGTTACTGATCCTGGCCTGCCTGTTTGTTTTTCCCCCTTGGGGTAGTTTTTTTTTTTTTATTATTATTAAAAAGAACCATTCTTCCTGCACCTTGAGTCCTCGCCTCATCTCTCCACCTGCCTCATGACAAAAAGTTGTGTAAAATTTCACAAGACTTTGATAGAATTAAAACAAGACAGAAAAAAAAATGTCAAAAAGCACCATAGGCTATAGCATATTTTAGTTTTTTTTTTATCATGGACTGATCTTATTTGTGCACATTTCATAGACTGAACAAAATAATAAACGCAACACTTTTGTTTTTGCCCCCATTTTTCATGAGCTGAACTCAAAGATCGAAGACTTTTTTTATGTACACAAAAGGTCTTTTCTCTCAAATATTGTTCACAAATCTGTCTAAATCTGTGTTAGTGAACACTTCTTCTTTGCCGAGATAATCCATCCACCTCACAGATGTGGCATATCAAGATGCTGATTAGACAGCATGATTATTGCACAGGTGTGCCTTAGGCTGGCCACAATAAAAGGCCACTCTAAAATGTGCAGTTTTACTGTACTGGGGGGGTCCGAGGGGGTCCAAAAACCAGTCAGTATCTGGTGTGACCACTGTTTACTTCACGCAATGTGCAAATGTTGTTGATTGTGGCCTGTGGAATGTTGGTCAATGGCTGTGCGAAGTTGCTGGATATTGGCAGGAACTGGAACACGCTGTCGTATATGCAGATCCAGAGCATCCCAAACATGCTCAATGGGTGACATGTCTGGTGAGTATGCTGGCCAGAACTGTGATGTTTTCAGCTTCCAGGAATTGTGTACAGATCCTTGCAACATGGGGCCGTGCATTATCATGCTGCAACATGAGGTGATGGTCGTGGATGAATGGCACAACAATGGGCCTCAGGATCTCATCACGGTATCTCTGTGCATTCCAAATGCCATCAGTAAAATGCACATGTGTTCGTTGTCTAAAACATATGCCTGCCCATACCATAACGCCACTGCCACCGTGGGCCACTTGATCCACAATGTTGACATCAGCAAACCGCTCACCCACATGACGCCATACATGCTGTCTGCCATTTGCCCTGTACAGTGAAAACCGGGATTCATCCATGAAGAGAACACCTCTTCAGAGTGCCAGACTCCACTGAATGTGAGCATTTGCCCACTCAAGTCGGTTACGACGACAAACTGCAGTCAGGTCCAGACCCCGATGAGGATGACGAGCATGCAGATGAGCTTCCCTGAGACGCTTTCTGACAGTTCTGACCAGGGTGGCTGGTCTCAGATGATCTTGGAGGTGAAGATGCTGGTTGTGGAGGTCCTGGGCTGGTGTGGTTACATGTGGTCTGTGGTTGTGAGACCGGTTGGATGTACTGCCAAATTCTCTGAAACACCTTTGGAGACGGAAACTTATGGTAGAGAAATGAACATTCAACTCACGGGCAACAGCTCTGGTGGACATTCCTGCAGTCAGCATGCCAATTGCACGCTCCCTCAAAACTTGCGACATCTGTGGGATTGTGCTGTGTGTTAAAACTGCACATTTTAGAGTGGCCTTTTATTGTGCCCACCCTAAGGCACACCTGTGCAATAACCATGCTGTCTAATCAGCATCTTGATATGCCACATCTGTGAGGTGGATGGATTATCTCGGCAAAGGAGAAGTGCTCACTTACACAGATTTAGACAGATTTTGTGAACAATATTTGAGAGAAATAAGCCTTTTGTGTACATAGAAAAAGTCTTAAAACAAAAACAAAAGTGTTGTGTTTATAATTTTGTTCAGTGTATAAATCAAAAAGAGTATCACCAGCAATCCAATCAACATTTGCCAGGTAAAAGTAAACCACATTTGCTGTTGACTTTTTTTTACTGAGACTGTCTGTCACAGAGAGCGTTTCTAAAACTCCCTCTCTGGGGCCAGCAGAGGGCTCCATCCCCAGAGTTTTGATAATTCTCTCTGCACTACATCTCCCATGTGCCCCGTACCTGTTACTGATCATCTCCATCACCTGTGGCTCATTAACTCTTCTATTTATAGCAGGTTCATGCTCAGGCTCTCTGCGGAGTCTTGTTTTGCCTTGGTGAAAACTTTTGAGCGTTTATTTCTGCATCATTGGACTGCTTTCTGTTATTATCCTGTCTGCCATCGTTTCTGACCCTTTGTCGCCTGCCCTTGGACTGTGTGCTTCTCTTTGGATTAATTGTTGTTTGATTGCCGCCTGCCCCGACCTTGAGCTTGGTAACTGTTTATGATTCTGTCTGATCTACTATACTGTCTTACCTGTGCATTGACCTCTGCTTGTATGACCAAGTTTACTAATAAAGCTGCTAATGGATTCCAGTCGTTGTGATGAATCATTATCTCTTTGATAGTAGTTCCCTTTCAAGGGAACTTCGAACTGCGTCCTCTAGGGGTCGCTATTGGGAACACCTCGTCGTGACCCCGTGTCTGAAGCATACAAATGAAAAAACACCAACGAGTTGGCCGGCGACAGCCTCTGACGTCACTACCGGTGCGACTATAAAACAGGCACCGGGAAAACATGTCATTCTCTTCTTCATCTTCACTGACTGTTTTGTTTGAAGTGTGCATCTGAAAGAACCGGTAAGAGCGCTCTTTCTCTGTCTATCATGGCGACTACTAGCAAGCGTTTAGACAATGTATGCATCCGTGTCGGCGTTATTTGATACCTGATGACACACACGATCTTTACGTGATTTGTTTGGGTAAAGAGCACGCACGCGATGTCTTTGAGGAGGCAATCTGCGTGCATTGCGAGCATTTTTTCAAGGAAAAACCTCCGCTCTCTCGTTCGTCTCTCTTTTCGGAAAAAAAAAAAAAAAAAAAAAGGCAGCCATCTGCTTCCCGCAATTCAGGACCCGCCGCTGTTGAGGCACGGAGGAGAATGAGCTCGTGAGAATTTCAGGTGGATCTGTCTGAATGGTTTAAAGAGGGACTTTCCCTTTCGCACTCAAAATGGCGGCGGATGAGAGAGAGCCTCGGGAGGATGATGTTATATCTTTAACACTTTCTGATACTGAGGTTAGTGCTCTGCTGGGTTTTTACCCAGGAAAAGCAGGAGATATTTGAGGATGGTGAAGAAGCTGAGGCTGAGCCTTCTCAATTCTCCTGCCCTGCGTATGTAGAGCTGTTGGAGTTTATGGATCGCGCCTCGATAAGCGTTATCTTTCCGACCATAGCCCTCCAGCTCAGGTGAGCCTTCCATTTCTGCCTGATCTCCATACTGAGATCGAAAGGAAATGAAAGAGGCCGTTTTCTTCTCGCATCCATCGGTTTCAGCATAAGAGTTTTCCCGACATCGAGGCGATGCGCGAAAACGGCTATGAGAGGATGCCCCCTGCAGAAAGAGCTTTCATTCTGCGGGGGAGACATCCTCTCTTAATCTCCCTCCTTGCCATCTAAGCCCCTTCAAGCAATGCATCTTGCTTAAATGGCAAGGCATACGCAGCAGCAGGTCAGGCTGTGGCTTTATTACAAAATAAATGCTTCAAGCATGTCAGACTGATCTGCTGAGAGACCCTGGATAGAGGCGAAGGCCTTTTTTTTTACTGATCAGGTAGCCGAGCTGCGCCGCACCACAGGCCTCTCTCCGGGCTACCAATCAGGCCGCCTCTGCCAAGCGCAGGACTATGGCGGCCATGGTGGTGGCGGAGAGACATCTGTGGATGAACCTGTCAGACATCGGGAAGAAAGAAAAGGCTTTCTTCTCGATGCTCAGGTTTCGCCTTCTGAACTTTTCGGTATTTCCGTTGAGACGGTGATCGAGAATTTCGGGGAGACGAAGGCGCACTCCGCTGCTTTCAGATCCTTCGTTCCACGAATGTCCAGGTCTGAGCCCGAACAACATAGGGGTCCTGGCCTGTCTCGATCTGAGGATCAAAGACGGGCACAGAAGGCTAGTGTCGCGACTCACGCTCCTCCCCCACCTGCGGGCAGGGTTAAGAGGAATTGTGGGTCACAAGGGGGTAAGCAGAACCTAAGGGATGTGATCCAGACGAGGCAGCGTTCTCATCTGAGTCAGAGTGATACTGAGGTATCTACTCGTTCCCTTTAGGGATTTTTAACTTCTGATTTTATCCTCCCCTTCCTAATTCCCCTGTAACCACCAGCTCTCCACCTGATCGAGGTTAGGTGGAAACCTCTAACGCATAACAGTCTCCTATGCTGGACCTATAATGTTTTTTTGGCTGGTTCTATGTTCATAGCAACCACCTTACTGATGGTCCGGACTAAAAAGAGGCGCCCCTTGAGCGGGGCTCCAGCGCAGGAGGGTGGGAGTATAAAAATAACCCTTTCTGTATATACTTATGTGTAAATTGCTGGTGGTTATGTGTCTACTAATAAACTCTGAGTTTCCTTTGCAGTGCTCAGTTACAGTGTTTACTAAACACTCGTCAGCACCAGCCATCCGGCTTCATGTTCTGGTATTAGGCGGCTGAGATCACAGGTTTCTGCGGGAGCCTCCTTGATCATCAGGCCTGGCACAGCACTGCAGGGAATTTCATGGATGTCCGGCCAGGTCATCCTGAGGGGTCTCCTGGCCGCTTAGGTGCTGTCGCATCCAGCAGGAAGTGAAGGTCGCAGTTACAGAAGTCTTCTTGTATATGCTGCCTCAGGTGATGCTCCCCTCGCTAGAGGTTTATAAAATTCGAGCTTGCCTCTCCCGTGCGGTTCAGCGCCTCTGCGATGCTTAGGAACCTTTAGGTACACACGCTAAGCTCTGTGTACTTTCTGAAAACCACATGGTGGTCAGTGTGCACGTGAACACTTTGCGCACTTTCTAAAAATCCACGTATTGGTAAGTGTGCACACAAGACTCTGCGCACTTTCTGAAATCCTTTATGGTAAGGGTTACGCGCTCCGCCTCGTTCCCTTTCTTGAGATGATTAGACCTTGGTTCCTTGGGCTCCATTCAGCCAGTGTGTATTTGTTTATACACTTCAAGCATCGCTTCCCTCAACATGAGGGGCTATTCGGGCGATTCTCGTGGTAGTTTAGCAGCGCTCCCCTTTTCCAAGAAGGGTCGCCTATAAGCGTGCTACTCTGGATTCAGGAGTTCTCCTCTCATATTAGACTGAGTTTACTGTTTTTCCCAGAGCGCTCCAGGATTATTTCCACAGATCGAGTTGATGACTCTCAAACATACTTTTTTGAGATGCACCATTCCATCTATGAGCTGCTCTATCAGAGTGCCACGAGAGCCCTTCCTTAGAACAGTATTTGAAAATCCATGATATGGTAAGTGTGCACGTGAAGTCTTTGCACACTTTCTGAAATCCACACTGTGGTAAGTTCGCACGCTAGTACTCTGCGTTCTTTATAAAATCCTATATGGTGAGGGCTTTGCGCGGTTGCTTCGTGCCCTTTCTTCTTGGGCGCCACTCCACCCATGTATCCTCGAATACCTATCTAAACAGGGTGTTGCTACTGGAGATCTGTTGAGACAGCTCCTTCAGCAAGCTTTTGCGGAAGCAAGCTGTAGCCCCTGTGTGACAGGCTAGACTTAGTATAAAATGCTAGGTTCCTAGCTGTATCCCTTTAAAGGAATCTTTCCTGATTCCAAGCCTTTAGCTCTACCACCGGGCCGAGGCCCTAAGAATTAAGTTGGGTATGTAGCTTAGGCCTTTGGCCGTAAGGGGTATTGTCACAGACAGCCGTCTAAACGTCCCGGGGGCAACTCCCATTGAAATGGTAGAGTTGGTACTTAGTGTTCGCCATGATTCTGGCCTGCACTCCCCTCAGCATGGCGGCGTGGGTATACTGTTCCCCATAGCGACCCCTAGAGGATGCAGTTCGAAGTTCCCTTGAAAGGGAACGTCTCAGGTTACGAATGTAACCATGGTTCCCTGAGTAGGGAACGAGACACTGCGTCCTCTAGCTCCCTGCCATGCTTTGGACGCATGCTTCAGACAAAGAAGTGAATGACGTGTTTTCCCGGTGCCTGTTTTATAGTCGCACCGGTAGTGACGTCAGAGGCTGTCGCCGGCCAACTCGTTGGTGTTTTTTTCATTTGTATGCTTCAGACACGGGTCACGACGAGGTGTTCCCCATAGCGACCCCTAGAGGACGCAGTGTCTCGTTCCCTACTCAGGGAACCATGGTTACATTCGTAACCTGAAACGTTTTTTTTTTTTCTTACTTTTTTTTTTTTTTTTACTTTTGCATATGTGGCGTTTTATGTATCGTGTAGTATTTGGAGTCATGCACGTATATTGTTGTGAAGTCAGTCTGCAAATTACAGCACAGATTTCTATACATCCAGAGAGACTGGACATTCACTTTACAGGTGACAAACCCTTTCAGTTTATTACTCAATTTATTGTTAACAAGAAAAAACATGGTCACTGTGTTGATTTGATTTTGTCATTTAGGATTTGATATTTAAATATAAGCTTAATAATGCAAGCTTAATTAGGCTAGTACATATAAACTGAGTTGTTTGTATAATTTATAACTTGTTCATTCCTTTTACTTTTTTTTTTGTTTTGTTATCAACTCCCTCTGCTTAGATTGTGATTATTTTGTAAGCTGTTACACAGAAGACAAACACAAAGAAGATGAATACTTCTACAGTGAACTTCACAACACCTGAAGCCTCTACAAACTCCACAACTCAGCCATTTGGTCTAATGGACTATCTAAAAATCTGTCTTTACAGTATCAATTTGTTTAGTCTTCCTATACATGCTTATATAACAAGACTCATCATCATGGGGACAGCAAGTGGAGTTGCATCAGAATTTTTCATTCTCAGTCTCTCTGTGTGTGAGATTGGTATGTGTCTCAATAGTTTGGTCTTTCTACTATCAATGTGCTTTTTATATTTTAAGATGTTAGATTTGTTTTTAATAGAGCTTGCATTCACTGGTCGTCCTCTTTTTCAGAGTCTGATCTGTGCTGAGCATTACCTGGCAGTGGTTCATCCTGTAACCTTTCTGAAGTACAAACCTCTCAGATATAGCGTGATCTGCTGCACTGCTGTATGGATTATTATTCTTGGCTCGTGTTTAGCATGCATGTATAATTTCTCCTTAGGCAACATTTCTGCACATGCATGGTTCTTGTCAGTGCAGCTTACACAACTGATTCAATTCAATTCAATGCAAGTTTATTTGTATAGCGCTTTTTACGATACAAATCATTGCAAAGCAACTTTACAGAAAATTAAGTTTCTACAATATTTAGTAGTAGCTTATCAGTCGTGACTGTCAGTTTATGTGTATAACTGATCTCCATCCAGTTGTTTTGTCTTGTGGCTGTTCTCAGAGCTCTGAAGCAGTCAGGACCAGGAGAAAGAAGAGGAGAGAGAGAGGAGGAAAACCACACGAAGAGAAGAGCATTTAATATCATTCTAATAACTACTGTAAACATGGTTGTTCTGTATTTCCTGTTTGCTGTCACAGAAATCTCAGTCATTGTGAAAGCAGACAGTACACCGACAGTTTGGCTCACTGGTTTGACTTTTTTTTTTTTTTTTTTTTTTTTGGCTGGTTTTATGCAGCCTTTTCTTCATCTACGCCGGGCTGGAAAACTGTCCTGCCTCTGTTTCTCATAAAATATGCCACTGTAATATTTTACTTAATTTACTAAAGCTTATTTGTCACTGGATAACTTTTGTCACTGGGTAAATATGCAGAATTAGCATAGACGGGGAAAAAAACAAAAAAGAAAACATGTAAGAGTGTAAATATACTTGAATTTATAATTAAAAGCTATTGTTGTGGTTTTTATTCACTTACGTTAATGTATATTGGTAAAATTAAGAACACTGTTAAGCTCTACATGGACATCATTCAAAATATGGCCATTGTTATCACATTCTTTAGGAAGTAAATAAAAAGAGAGACAAAACTGTATGCAAAAGTAAATATAGATTCAGGTACAGCAATGTGGAAAAATAAAGAAATATTAAGTCATTTAAAACAGGACCTAAACAGAAACACAACACCTCAAAACATATTAGAAATAAAATAAGCAATTACTGTATACACATACCTTTTATAGAGAGCAGATATTCATAGGTAGTTCAGTATGGTTAATGTGTAAATTAACTGCTGATATTTTTATTTAGAGAAACTTTTTTGTGTCTCTTTTAGCAGTTTAAATATTTGACTAATTATTATTCTAAAAAAAAAAAAAAAATGACAAGCCTTATCCATTTAAAATAGCTTTTTTCTGTCAAATGTGCATTAAGCACATTAAAGAAAGTTTAAAAAATGAAAATTTGCTGTTAATTTACTCACCCTCAGGGCATTCAAGATATAGGTGACTTTTTGTTTCTTCATAAATAAGATTTTTGAGCCTGTCCTCCAACAGGCCAGCATAAAAAAATAACGTCAGGTTTGCGTTGCACGTGTTGTCATGAAATGACGTATGACCGCCACTGAAAGTTTGACCGATTGAAACGCAGGTTTGGTTAAATGCAACACACAGACTTCTTACACGGTTGCCCCTTACCCATCATTTATTATATTTCAATTTTGCAAAATGTATTCTTACTATTGCATATTCGTGAAAGAGAGCGATTTATGGCATGTTCCAAAATGTGGTAGCCTATGGCTAACGTGTGCGTTTCACAGAATCGAACACACAATCATCGCGAACACATGTTCTTGAGTATGAGGCTGGTGACACACTGGATGCGTGGCGTAAGCGTCTCAGCTGCGTGGCGTGTCTGTTTTTATTTCGGCTCCCATGTTAACAGGTTAGAGTTTGCAGACTGGAAAACGCGTGCATGCTAGAAATAGAACCGACGCCTATTTTTCACGCGACACGCAAGCGTGTTGGAAGCTTTTCCAGGCCAAATAGAATAGGAAAATATGTTTATATGTCATTTTGTACACAAACACATATTAATTAATGACATTTTAACAACGTAGTGTGTATTCTGAGTGATGGTCCAACATCAGGTAGGCTAAATAAGCTCTTTAAAGCTACACAAATTTGTAAATGTTATTGAAATAAACAGACAGCCCACTTACCCATTTTTCAGATTTTGGAAGGTGTAGGTGTGTGAAAAAAGTTAAAATTGTTGTCATGAAGACAAGAGCCTGGTCTGTCGGCGGCCTCCCTCTATGTCACCTACAGCAGCAGCAGCGCGCCAGCGCCGCGTCAGGCATGGTTCTGGTGTGTAAAGACACAGAAAACGCGACGCAGCTGCCACGCAACTGACACGCAACAGAAACGCCACGCAGCCAGTGTGTCACCGGCCTGATGAATAGAATTAGTATTTGCTATTATTAATAAACACTTTAAATAGGTGACCATCTATACTGTGTGTGAGAAGGGCCAGTTTTGTTGATGACCCAAAGTTACCTTTTTCATATTCATTCCACTGAGATTGTTGTATTAAACATGACATGCAATCATAACACAGATGATTACAGAGTTTGTCTCTCTCGTTTTTAAATTATTGATATATATATTTGCATATTTGGTGTTGAATGAGTGGTGGGTGTGCTGACCAGTGTCAGAAAGAAGATTTTCTTAGATTTATATTCTATGTGTCATGTATCCATGCCTTGCAACACTTCATTCATTCACCACCGTGGTCGCCACACACCACAATGACTCTCACGCCACACAGACCAGGAACTAATCACTCACCCACACCTGTTTCAATCCGGACCATTTTTTAAGCTGCACATTTCCTCTCACCCTTTGCCCAGTATTGTATGTGCTTATCGCCACGTTAGTGATAGCATCTTTACAGAGCCAGTGTAATAGTCATGGTTTAGTCTAAGTCTCAGTCTTGTCTTGCCCTGCCTTGCCTGATTCCCAGTGTCTAGATTATTTCTAGAATGTTGGATATACGTCTGATGCATATTGCACACTTATCTGAAAACACTTCAGGAGTTTCTAAGTCGTCGTTGGATGGGTTGAATTATACAGGATTTCTGGGAGACATGTGTGTTGCATTCTTTAACGTTCCACCTAGAAACAAAGATGCCATGACGCCAAACCCCCTCACGAAAGAAGAAAGCCACCTGTTTACACCTGTGACGACCAGCGCTTATCAGGATCAATTAAATGCTGGATTTTCAAAAGTATGTGAAATATTTAAAGTTCTCAGCATATAATCTTTTGAATACATCCGACAGTTTTACACACCGGTCTGTTATTGTAGCGACATTTCCATGCCCCGAAACATGACTCTGAATGAAACGAACTGAGATTGGTTGTTTGACATGTCGGTCAAACAACCTCATGGGTGGGACTTGGCCAACAAACACTACCATGGATTCTGTCTAAATTTGTGTTTTCAGACTGACGGCTGAAGGTCTGGCTACGCAAGATTAGATTCTTGCTTGCGTTTATTGGATTATTCTTTCGTCTTGCCTCTCAGACTCTGTTTGCTCCTATCTGGATGGTTGCCTGTATTCTCTGGATTACCTTGCTCCTCTGGATAATGTTCATTGTTGCCCGACCATGCCTGTTTGTTGGATTGCTCTTTGTATTGCCTGGAATGTACCTGTTTGCCACGGTCTGGCCCTTGCCTGTTTTTGATCACTATTCCTAATAAAAATTTGGTCACTCCATAACACTGTGCGATTTTTCTACTGAATAAAAATGAACATTAATTTTGCTGGTATAAGTCTTAGTTTTTATGTTAAAGTCAGCTGAAAATTTTTGAGCAATACTAAAAAAACAAAAAGATAGTCCTTCACAAATATCTAAATCTTTCAATTTAGTCACTGTGTTGATTGTCGATTTCTTTCCCCGATCATTTTATCACATGACATATAGTAGCCTGTAGGGATATGCAGGTATCAAATTTTCTGATGCGCTCACACCTGCCTGCTGCCATTCCTGAGCAAGCTCTGCACTGGTGGCACTCCGATCCCGCAACTGAATCCTCTTTAGGAGACGATCCTGGCGCTTGCTGGACTTTCTTGGACGCCCTGAAGCCTTCTTTACAAGAATTGAACCTCTTTCCTTGAAGTTCTTGATGAACCTATAAATTGTTGATTTAGGTGCAATCTTAGTAGCCACAATATCCTTGCCTGTGAAGCCATTTTTATGCAACGCAATGATAGCTGCACGCGTTTCTTTGCAGGTCACCATGGTTAATAATGGAAGAACAATGATTTCAAGCATCACCCTCCTTTTAACATGTCAAGTCTGCCATTCTAACCCAATCAGCCTGACATAATGATCTCCAGCCTTGTGCTCGTCAACATTCTCACCTTAACAAGATGTTTACTGAAATGATCTCAGCAGGTCCTTTAATGACAGCAATGAAATGCAGTGGAAAGGTTTTTTTGGAATTAAGTTAATTTTCATGGCAAAGAAGGACTAAGCAATTCATCTGATCACTCTTCATAACATTCAGGAGTATATGCAAATTTCTATTATAAAAACTTTGGTATTATTTTTTTTATTTTCCAATATTTATGTAATTCTCAAAACTTTTGGCCACGACTGTACATATTTTTATTTTTTCTTTTGGCCACGACTGTACACATATATATATATATATATATATATATATATATATATATATATATATATATATATATACACACACACACACACACACACACACAAGAATATATATATATATATATATATAGAATTTTTTTTTATATATATATATAAAAAAAAAAAAAAATTATATATATATATATATATATATATATTATATTTTATAGTTATATATATTTAGTTGTTTATGTGTATGTGTTATAACACACACACACACATATACACACACACGATATAAAAAATATACATATACACACACACACATATATATTTATTTATTAACATATCTTTATTGCGAGGATTAACCCCTTGAGATGAAACATCTCGTTTTCGAGGGGGTCCTCCAATACATCAAAGCAAAATGAACCAAAACAGCAGAGCAAATATCACGGTCAAAAACAGCACAACAAAATACAACAACACACACATTCCAGCTCACAATGCTCAACCCCACCCCACCCAGCACGAACCCCACAAGTGACATGACAAAAAAACAACCACATGACTAGCATTGCACAAGATCAAGGACTAAGAGGAACACAAACAAGAACATTGATGATGATAATAACAATAATAATAATAATAAATAAATAAAAATGAGGACATAAAAATGAGAAATAATAAACACATGACCAATAAATTCCAAGTCCAAGGTCAAACAAACAAAACTAGAAACAAAGACAAATGTTCCGAAGATGTTCCCCGAGGGCCCTTCGAAACTCTGTAAGTGAAGTTAAAGAACGGATAGAAAATGGAAGTTTATTCCAATTATATGGAGCCTTAAAACAAAATGCATATTTCCCTACCTGTCTTTTAACTCTAGGAACAACAAAAAAAATCTGATCATTGTGTCGCAGGCTGTATAGTGTATTATAAAGAAGTGGGTGTTGATTGTTATAAAGTGGTTAGTTTTGGTAGTAATTTTTGGATATTTATTGTAATAAGTTTTAATGTTTAATTGTAGAAGGTGATAACTGTGTCAAGTGTCTGTACAACACACAATGGTGTGTCCTAAAGGGACAGTGGAGAACAAAGCGGCAAAGACTGTTGTAGACCACAGCAATGGAATGCAAACAAGAAGCAGTAGTATTCTGATAAATAATATCGGCATAGTCCAAAATAGGCATGAGCAGCTGTAAGACTATTCTTTTCCTGACCAGAAAATTAAAACAGTTAACAGATTGATAAAGTATTTTAAGACGAGAGTTGAGTTTGTTTGTCATTGCTTGTACATGAGTTTTAAAAGATAAATCAGTTTCCAGCCAAACACCAAGATATTTAAAGGTCTCAGTTGACTCTAAAGGAGAGGAGTCAAGAAAACAAAGATTAAGATTGTTTTCAGCTATGTCCAAGGTTTCCTATGGAACAATAAAGAGTAGGACTTTGATTTATTAAGGAGAAGTTTATTTGCCAATAGCCACTGCTGTACAGAATTGAAGTCGTGCTGTAAAGAAAGGTTTATCCCGGAGATGGTAGGTTTACTACAGTAAATAACTGTAACATCGGCATAAAGATGAATATTACAATCTGTACAGCATAAGGGCATATCATTAACAAAGATAGAAAATAATAAAGGTCCAAGAGAAGAACCTTGAGGGATGCCTTTCACTATACCTGTATAATCAGACTGACAACCCCTGTAAGACACACCCTGACGACAATGATGAAAATAACAATTAAACCAGAGTAAAGATGATCTCGAGAGGCCAATAGCATGCAATTTATCCAATAGAAGATAGTGATCAACTAAATCGAACGCTTTGGAGAGATCTAAAAAAAATAGCACCGGTACACAGATTGCCATCAAAACTAGAAAATATATCATTAGAGAATTTTAAGAGAGCAGTGGTAGTGGAGAAGTATTTTCTGAAACCTGATGGGCATTGAGTAAGTAAATTATTAACAGATATATAATCAGATAATTGATTAAAAGTTATTTTCTCAAAGACTTTAATCACACTATTAATTATTGATATTGGCCTATAATTGTTCACAATTTGGAAGTCTCCACCTTTGTGCAAAGGAATAACTTTAGTACATTTCCACGCGAGGGGCACTTCACAGGTATCAAAAGACATGTTAAAAAGCACAGCCAGTAGTGGTGCTAGTACATGCGAGCCAAGTTTAATAAACTTACCCTCAAGGTCATCAGGGCCAGGACCACTGCAATTGGAAAGCTTATTAATAGCCTGTTGAACATCCGTTGATCTGACCTGCCTAAATTTGAATGAGGTACCGCAGGGTTGGCTGTTAACACACGGGTCTGCGTGAAAAACAGGAGGCTGAACAAGCGGTATTTGAGAAAAAAACAAACTAAAGGCATTTGAAATCACAGCTGGATCATTAGTTATTTCATTATTAATTATCATATTATTTGAAGTATTATTGGACTTACCAACTAGGGTGTTAACTCTCCTCCAGAATTGCTTTGGGTTACTTAGATCATTTGACAGGCTATCTCGGTAATAATTGGCTTTAGCATTTCTTGTTTGAGTTGTACATAAATTTCGTAATCGTTTGTATTTCTCCCAGTCATCAGGCAGTTGTGTGTGTTTATGTTTAACCCAGGCCCTATCCCTCTTTTTAAAAAGATTAATAAGATCACAATTAACCCAAGGCAAATGATGGCCTTTAACCTTAATGGATTTCCATGGAGCATGTCTGTCAATAACTAGCCCAACTTCAGTATAAAAAAAATCCCATGCAGCTTCAATATCAGGAATTAAATAAAGCCTGTCCAATTTATCCTTCGAAGGTCATTAACAAATAGATTATTATTAAATAATTTAGTTTCCCGTATCTTGATATATTTAGGAGGAAGATGAGGAGTTGCAATTTTCCAGATACAATGGATAATGGAATGATCGCTAAAGCAATCAGAGAGAACTCCAGAAGTCATTATTCTGTTTGGATGAGAAACAAGAATCCAGTCAATGAGAGATTTAGAGTTAGAGCTGACTCTAGTGGGCTCAGTGATGATTTGAGTCAAATTAGCACCATTAACCATATTACGTTCTGTAAATGTAGAAGAATCATTCCAATTTAAATTAAAATCCCCCAATAGAATAATTTCTCTTGAGTCTCCCAGAGCTGATACCGTAGCTAAAATGTTCTTAACAGACTCTAGTTTAGGAGTTGTAGGTGGTCGATAAATATTGCCTATTATCAACTGTTTATTTGCATGGAGAGTTACCTTAACAAAGATGCCTTCAAAAAAGCTCAGGTTTCACCTCAGGAATAATTAGCTGTGAACTCAGATTAGATGAAATATAAGTAACGACTCCACCTCCCCTGGATCCTCTGTCAGCCCTATACATTTACATAATTTTCAAAGTGAATAATAGCATCAGTAGTACTATTAATAAGCCATGTTTCAGATAAAGGGATTATATTGGGATTGTTATAGGACAGCCAAGCTCTAAGCTGATCAATTTTAGGGAGTAAACTACGGCTGTTAAGATGAATAGCGTGGAGACCTTTACCCATAAAATATATAATTGCGATCAATGAAAATAAAGCTAACTAAACTTGTGAGGTAAAAATCGTGAAAGTGAAGAAGAGGTGAACATGAGAGCCAACACCATATACACACACACACTCAGCCATACCCATAAAAAAAAAAACAAAAAAAAAAACAAAGATACACACACAAAAGCAAGATAACAAATTAACTAAACTGTCTTCATTCACTCCCCTGATTATAGAACCACTGAGTTACTTCCAACACAACTAAAAAAAAAAAAGTTATTATAAATCCCTTAAAATGAATAAGTAAAATAAATTAATAAGCAAAAAGAAAACACACACAATACATTTTTGTTAGCTTATATTAAAGAAACCCAGTGGAGGAATAAAATAAAACAGCATATACTGAACAACCAAAAACAGCAATCTTCAGGGTCAGAGAAAATCAAACATTCAAGTAGGCTACACAGGCAAAAAAAAAAAAAAAATAAAAAAATGGGAACAACCTTTAATCACAAGGAAGCCTAATACCAGCTTGAAGAAAACATCAAGCCTCTGGTTGAAGCAAAATAAAGTAACTCCAGGCTTAAATCCTTTTCTTTTTCTTTCCCTTCTCACCTATTCTTCCTTCTCTTCCCCTTTCCCCCCTTTTTTTTTTCCTCCTTTCTTCTTCCCCCTTTCCTCTTCCTCTCTCTCTTTGAGAACAAGTCTATCTGTCACCACAAAGTGACGTCAAACGTTAAATAACGCTTCATGACGTACGGAAAAATAAACAAACAAGCATGACAGCAGACGTGATTGATATTTTTTCATAATGAGTGAGGATCAGAAGAATCAAAAGCATCTAAGTACTTGACAGCCTTACTTAAATCACCAAACTGGATTTGATCCGACCCTCGGCTGAGTTTGATGACAGCGGGATACAGCAAAAAAGCCTCAAACCCCAAAGTGCGGGCCCGGTTCATTACTGGGAAGCAGGGACGTCTGAGTCGAGCGGTGAAATTACTATAGTCAGCAGTAAAGCAGATAGTTTGACCATCAAGTACCACAGATGTTTTCCTTGCGAGGCCCAAAATCCTGTCTCTGTCCATGAGGCGAAGACAATTAAAGATCATGTGCCATGGAGAAGCACCCGCAGAACGCGTGAGCTCAGGGAGGTTGGAGGCCAACTCGGGAAACCATGTAGGAAAGATGCTCAACAGGTAGGACAGAGCATTACTATGTTCTACTCCTTCTTTCAGGTTGATTATACATAGGTTGCTCCTTCTGCCCTGGTCCTCCATCATAATTAATTTCTCCTGAAGTTCCAGATTTGCTGTTTTTGCTGTTTTAGCTGTTCCAAATTTGCTGTTTTAGCACATTGAGCAGGGAGAGCTGTGAGAAGCCGAACTCCTACTCCGCCATATTGGATGTTCTAGTGGCAAATGTACTTCCGAACGAGTACAGAACACAGAACGATACACACACACACACACACACACACACACACACACATATACACACACACACACACACACATATATACACACACACACACATATATACACACACACACACATATATACACACACACACACATATATACACACACACACACATATATATATATATATATATATATACATATATATATATATGTATATATATATATGTATATATATATATATATATATATATATATATATACATACACGTATATATACACACACACATACACACACACACACATACACACACACATATATACACACACACACACACACACACACACATACAGTGCCTTGCTAAAGTATTCGGCCCCCTTGAACTTTGTGACCTTTTGCCACATTTCAGGCTTCAAACATAAAGACATAAAACTGTAATTTTTTGTGAAGAATCAACAACAAGTGGGACACAATCATGAAGTGGAACGAAATTTATTGGATATTTCAAACTTTTTTAACAAATAAAAAACTGAAAAATTGGGCATGCAAAATTATTCAGCCCCCTTAAGTTAATACTTTGTAGCGCCAACTTTTGCTGCGATTACAGCTGTAAGTTGCTTGGGGTATGTCTCTATCAGTTTTGCACATCGAGAGACTGAAATTTTTGCCCATTCCTCCTTGCAAAACAGCTCGAGCTCAGTGAGGTTGGATGGAGAGCATTTGTGATCAGCAGTTTTCAGTTCTTTCCATAGATTCTCGATTGGATTCAGGTCTGGACTTTGACTTGGCCATTCTAACACCTGGATATGTTTATTTGTGAACCATTCCATTGTAGATTTTGCTTTATGTTTTGGATCATTGTCTTGTTGGAAGACCAATCTCCGTCCCAGTCTCAGGTCTTTTGCAGACTCCATCAGGTTTTCTTCCAGAATGGTCCTGTATTTGGCTCCATCCATCTTCCCATCAATTTTAACCATCTTCCCTGTCCCTGCTGAAGAAAAGCAGGCCCAAACCATGATGCTGCCACCACCATGTTTGACAGTGGGGATGGTGTGTTCAGGGTGATGAGCTGTGTTGCTTTTACGCCAAACATAACGTTTTGCATTGTTGCCAAAAAGTTTGATTTTGGTTTCATCTGACCAGAGCACCTTCTTCCACATGTTTGTTGTGTCTCCCAGGTGGCTTGTGGCAAACTTTAAAGGACACTTTTTATGGATATCTTTAAGAAATGGCTTTCTTCTTGCCACTCTTCCATAAAGGCCAGATTTGTGCAGTATACGACTGATTGTTGTCCTATGGACAGAGTCTCCCACCTCAGCTGTAGATCTCTGCAGTTCATCCAGAGTGATCATGGGCCTCTTGGCTGCATCTCTGATCAGTCTTCTCCTTGTATGAGCTGAAAGTTTAGAGGGACGGCCAGGTCTTGGTAGATTTGCAGTGGTCTGATACTCCTTCCATTTCAATATTATCAGGCCCGTCGCGACTAGGCAAGCAAACCAAGCAATTGCTTGGGGCCCCAAGCTGGCCTGGGGCCCCAAGACAACGACTGGTTAAGAATACAATGCAACGACACTGTGAGCGCCCCTTTGATCGTCAATGCAGTAAAGTGCAATGACACTGTTATCGGGATCCCCCTCAAGGGGGCCCCTCTCAGTAGTCGCTGACAACAGCCAGCCAACCACGTGATCTCTGCTTCTGGCAAAATACAAAACCTCATCGGCAGTCATGAAGCGGAATTATGCTTCAGGAAGCCAGAAGAGAAAGGAAGAGGAGGATAGGAAAAAACAAGATAGTGGTAAGTGATAAATAACACTGGATAAAATAGCTCTACTTGTCAGTCTTGTACAAATGGTGTAATTTTGCAGCAGGTAGGCTAGCAAAAATATGTTGATGTTAGCTACCTGCCTGACGGCAAATGGTGCTTGTAACGAACAGTTAGTGCAAATGTTTTTTTCGAACGGACGGAATATGGTTACTGTAATATGTTTTTTAACAGGATAAGGAAGACACAGATCTGTTCCAGAATCACTGTTTATCGTATTTAATGACATGACATTGCTGTAGCTTTGTAATAGGTTTTGATAAAAGTGGCATAGCAAATAGAGCATGCTATACTATTCCACCGTGATAATCTATTTACCAAATGGGGGTTAGGAAAACCACACAATAAATTCCGTGCATCAAACTTTAGCTTGGGATGTTTTTAAGCATTGGTAAGCAGCTGCCTGCATCCCTTCCCTTCTAATATCAAAATATGGAAATGCTAACATATCTTTAAGTTTTCGGTAAATTTTATAATAAGTAAAAATACTGTTTGCTAACAGTTAAATGGCAATTAACTAATGATTAATTAACTATCAATTTACCATCTATTAATGATTATTATAAAGTGTTACCATCTTTTCTTTCTCCCTCAAGGTGCTTTGCTTAAATTTCTCAGCCCTCAGGCTCTTCCTAAGGATACCTTCACTGATGAAGGTAGAGTGAATTTCTCTCACTGAGCTGAGCTGTTAATAGTGACCTCTTTCAATATGCTAACAGTGAAATGGTAAAACGTACTTCACAGGTAATTTCAGAATATTTTTTTTTCAATTACTTTCCCAGCTACACCATCAACTTCATCCTCAACATCAACAGATGCATCACTTCTCAGTGCTGATGTTTCCTCTATAGCACAAGGTACCACAAGCTCTATAATTATAGCTGATATCCTGCACAGCCCAGAGTTTAAACTGATAAGTGTGTGCTGTCATATTATTAGAAAAAAAAAACCAGTGCAAATCACTATTGAATTCCCACCAAACTGTGTAAATACCAGTCACTTTTGCCCATGGACATTTCAGAATTTTTAATATACAGTAGTGCCTGTCAAATTTCTAGGTGTCAGACACTCAGTGATGCATTGTACCTGAACAGATGGATTATATTTATAAAAACATTATTTTTCCCCAGCTACAACGTCAATACCATCTCTCACAGTGGAAGACACTGCATCCAGAACAGAAATTGAGTCTGCACCACTTCCCAACACTGAGGTTTCCTCTACAGCTCAAGGTACCACAAGCACTGTCATTATAGCTGATGACCCTGCGCAGTGGCCAGCAGTCCTGACTGATAGTGTGTGCTGTCAAATTGTTAAAAAAGGACCAGTGCAAGTCATAAACATTGTTTTCCCCCAAAATTCTGAGAATCCACCTCGAAGATTCACAAATGACAATTACATGAGAAGCATGAAAAATGGGGAGAAAAGTCTTCGATCATGGATGTTATATTCCATGAGCACAGACTCAGTGTTCTGTTTTGCCTGCACTGTTTTTGGGAAGCGTGACAATGCCTTAAGCAACTGTGGCTTCCGTACATGGAGGAACCTAGCTCATCATTTAAAAGAACACGAATATTCAAAGGGGCATTGTGACAATATGACAAACTGGCATGAGCTGCAGAGGAGACTGAAAACCAATACAACCATAGATCAAAGACAACAAGACTTGATGCAGATCGAGATTGAGCATTGGAAAGGTGTCATAAGGAGAGTGATTGCCATAATTTGTCACTTAGCAGAACGCAACCAGGCTTTAAGAGGGACCACAAGTGAGTTGTATGACCCACACAATGGGAATTTTCTGGCACAAGTTGAACTGATGGCACAGTTCGATTCAGTTATGACTGAACACATAAGAAGGATACAAAACCAAGAGACAAGAAGAGTGCATTACTTGAGTGGAACTATTCAAAATGAAATAATTGCAATAATTGGAAACAAGGTACTGGAAGAGATTGTGAGAAGAGTACACAGAGCAAAGTATTACTCTGTTATTATGGATTGCACTCCTGATGTCAGTCATAAGGAACAGCTTTCCATTGTTCTGAGAATTGTCAATTGCGAATCATCTGTGTCCATTGCAGAACATTTCTTTGGATTTTTAGATGTTGAAGACACAATTGGTAAGGGCCTGACTGAAGTCCTGCTTGACCACCTGCAGAAACACAGCCTGGGTCTTTCTGACTGCCGTGGTCAGTCTTATGACAATGGCAGCAATATGATGGGCCATAAACAGGGTGTTCAGGCAAGAATTTTGCAATTGAACAGCAAAGCATTTTACATTCCATGCAGCAGTCATACACTTAACCTGGTTGTGGCAGATGCTGCCAAGTCCTCAGTGCTGTCCATCTCCTTCTTTGGTGTGTTGCAAAGACTCTATAACTTATCCAGTTCCTCTGTGCAACGCTGGGCAGTTCTAAAGGAACATGTAAAGCAGCTCACTTTAAAACCTTTGTCAACTACAAGATGGGAAGCTCGGATTGACTGTGTGAAGGTGGTGCGATACCAGTTACCAGAGATCCTGGATGCATTGTCTGCACTCCAGACGTTTGCTATAGAGAAGGGGGACTCAGAGACCATGTCCACTGCTAAAAGCTTACATGGTGAGTTGAAGACCTGGTCTTTTCTGCTTTGCACAATGACCTGGTACAATGTTTTGTACCAGATCAATCATGTTAGCAAGCTGCTACAAAGTCCAAATGTTTCCATGGAAACACTTAGATCAGAAACAGAAGGAGTAAAAGAGTACCTTGAAGACTTCAGGGAAAATGGGATTGCTTCCTGTCAAACTGATGCAAAAGACATTGCAGAAAATCTGGATATGGAAATGACCCTTCCTGAGATTGAAGGCAGCGTAAAAAGAAAAGACAGTCTCTATATGAAGGTACAGAGGAAACTCAGTCTACTCCAGATGAGACTTTCAGAAGAGACTTCTTTTTGCCCATGGTTGACACAGCCCTCAGAAGCCTAAGTGACAGGTTTTCAAGACTGAAGGGTGTTTATGACCTTTATGACTTTCTGTTCTCAAAGGACAACATGAAGCAGACAATAAAGAATGGAAAGCTTCATGAACGATGCAAAAAACTGGAACAAACCCTCCATGACATTGATGCTGATGACTTGGCACTTGAGATCAATTCATCTCTCTACACTTTTCCAGACCATGTAGCCACTTCCCCATTTGACATGCTTAATTACATATACAGTGAGAAGCTACTGGATTTGTACAGTAATTTAAGCATTGCTTTGCGTCTACTCCTGACTCTCCCTGTGTCAGTGGCCTCTGGTGAGAGGAGCTTTTCAGCTTTGAAGCTGATAAAAAATTACATGAGGTCCACCATGGGCCAAGAAAGGCTCACAGGACTGGCACTTATGTCAATTGAGCATGATGTTCGCCAGTCTTTGGACATGGAGGACATTGTGATTGGCTTTGCAGAAAACAAGGCTCGCAAACAGCAGTTTTAGATAATTTGCACATGTTTGTGAGAACTGAAAAATGTTAATGTGTGTGTGTGTGTGTGTGTGTGTTGGATTTAGTTATTGTGCACTTTTTTAATGTATATTTGATTTTATGGTACAGTGCTGTTTTTTGGAAATGTTCAATTGTTGAAAATGTTCAAATGTTCAAATATTTTTTCAAGCAGTATTTGCACTGTAAACCCTTTTTATTTATGCACAGTATATGCAACAGCAGTATTTGCACTGTAAACCTTTTTTATTTATGCACAGTATATGCAACAGCAGTATTTGCACTGCAAACCTTTTTTATTTATATAAAGTGTGGGTGAACTTAAACTGTATGGCTATGCTGAGGTTCCTGTAGGCTTTGCGTGCGTGCAGGGGTCGGGGGGGAGGTGGGGGGTCGGGGGGGCCTCCGCGTCCATTTTGCTTGGGGCCCCCAAATTCCTTCAGACGGCCCTGAATATTATCGCTTGCACAGTGCTCCTTGGGATGTTTAAAGCTTGGGAAATCTTTTTGTATCCAAATCCGGCTTTAAACTTCTCCACAACAGTATCTCGGACCTGCCTGGTGTGTTCCTTGTTCTTCATGATGCTCTCTGCGCTTTAAACTGACCTCTGAGACTATCACAGTGCAGGTGCATTTATACGGAGACTTGATTACACACAGGTGGATTCTATTTATCATCATTAGTCATTTAGGTCAACATTGGATCCTTCAGAGATCCTCACTGAACTTCT